>NC_134494.1:32487018-32787018 GCF_040206685.1 Ascaphus truei
CTCCCTCTCCATCCCCCTCTCTCCTCTCTCTCCCCCCTCTCCTCTCTCCTCTTTTGTTGAGCTTGGCTCCCTCTAGTTTCATATAGTAGAAATGTATGTTACTTCTTATCTGATCCCTATGCCAAATGTTGCTTATCTAAATATGTTTCACAGTCTGTTAACGTCTCTAATTTGCTTAGCTAGGTGTTAGTTTTTATTGAGCAAACTAGCACTGATGAATATCAGGTGATATGCTGTGTTAGCAGTATAAATTCAAGCACCCATTTGGGGGAAAACCTTGCATTAATAGAGTGCATATATTTAATGGTCATATTATTATTAAGTGTAGTATAAGCCGAGTCCCCGCGCCCATGCATGATAGCGGTGACATCACCAACTCTCCAAGCATGAGCGCTCGGCTGTCCGGCATATATTTTCTTTATGAGCGGTGGGGGGAGGGGGGGGGTTTGGAGTGCGTGGCCGAGCAGTGACCGGTGCTGATTGGTTGAGGAGGTCAATTGCATCTGTCTCGGCAAGCGCCCCAGCGCCCGCGAGCGTACGGCATGGGTGACTGCGTGGCCGGACACATTTGCATTCATTGTGCTTACCGCGCTAAGCGCCAAGCGTGGTCAGCGGCACAGTGGACTCAGTCTAAGAGTTATGCAGGATGCTGTATTAACTCAACAATGGATATCAACTTGGCGATTCTACAGACTACCTTGAAGCTCTACTAAAGTAAGATGCACAGCCTTGTATTGTTATGTACCTGTGTGATAATGAACCTGCTACGGACCTCAATTCTGTTCCTTACTGTGGCCTCATGTAGATGTCAGTCTTCGCCTCCGGTGGCCGCGTGCGTGCCGCACACAAAGTACAGCCCTCTATGGGTCAGGCCCCAGTCGGCATGCGTGCGTACATGCACAAAGCGCGATGCGCGACCGTCTTAGCCAAAAGACAAGATTTTGGGCGCGGCGGCCAAGCATTGGCCACGTCACGGCGGATGTTCAGCCAATGATGACGAACCAGCCGCGTGACGTCATGGCTGCGCCCCCGCCAGGCCTCCCCGCCGCGAGTTGCCAGGAGTCCATCAGGTCGCGCTGATGCAGGTAATGAGCGCCGCCAGGCACCCCGTCACCCGCGCTCACTGGGGCCTTAGCCTAATTCTCTCTATCCACTACAAAGTCCTCCTTTATGGCACACACTCAATATAATTGACATGGCTAAAACAGAGCTCCTCATACTTCCTCCCAAACTTGGCCCTACTACCTCCTTCCACATTACTGTTGGAACTACGATCATCCACCCAGTAGCCCAAGCACGCTGCCTAGGGGTCACACTCGACTCCTCTCTCACATTCGCCCCTCACATTCAAAACATTTCTAAAACTTGTCACTTTTTCCTCCGCAATATAACAAAGATACGCCCTTTCCTCTGTTGCTCGACTGCTAAAACTCTGACTCAGGCCCTCATTCTCTCCCGTCTTGATTACTGTAACCTCCTGCTGTCCGTCCTTCCTGCCTCTCACCTGTCTCCCCTACAATCTATCCTAAACGCTGCTGCCAGAATCACTCTACTCTTTCCTAGATCTGTCTCAGCATCTCCCCTCATGAAATCCCTCTCTTGGCTTCCGATCAAATCCCGCATCTCACACTCCATTCTTCTACTCACTTTTAAAGCTTTACACTCTTCTGCCCCTCCTTACATCTCAGCCCTAATTTCTCGTTATGCACCATTCAGACTCTTGCGTTCTTCTCAAGGATGTCTTCTTTCTACCCCCTTTGTATCTAAAGCCCTCTCCCGCCTTAAACCTTTTTTCACTGACTGCCCCACACCTCTGGAATGCCCTTCCCCTCAGTACCCGACTAGCACCCTCTTTATCCACCTTTAAGACCCACCTTAAGACACACTTGCTTAAAGAAGCATATGAATAGCACTGTGGATATTCTGAACACATGATACATAAAGCTTGGCCCCCTGCAGACACACTTACCAGAACTCCCTCCTACAGTCTCTGTACGTTCTCCCTACCTACCAATTAGACTGTAAGCTCATCGGGGCAGGGACTCCTCTTCCTTAATGTTACTTTTATGTCTAAAGCACTTATTCCCATGATCTGTTATTTATATTATCTGTTATTTATTTGATTACCCCATGTATTACTACTGTGAAGCGCTATGTACATTAATGGCACTATATAAATAAAGACATACAATACAATACAATACAATAATCATACATCCTGGAACTACTCAAAAGCCTGGCATTATCTATGGAATGTTGGAGAGCGCTGAAAACCAGCACACCCAGCACCACTCATTCTAATGGCAAATATCGCAACTTTGCAGTCTTCAAACAATTACCCACATTTCTATTTATCCTGCTGCCCTCTTTAGCCGGGGATATTGAACTCAACCCAGCCCCCCCCCCCCCCCCTTCTCAACTCTGTCCCATACCCCTGATAATGCCCCGTTTAAATTCCTAAAAGGGCTATCTTTCACCCGTATAAATATTCGAAACCCCACTACAATCCCTGCCTGATATCACTCACTTTCTTGGCACAATTTCCTCTCGGAATGTGAAGAGTGATCTGTTAGTTCTAGGTGATTTTAACCTCAATTGGCTTGACCATAAAAACAATCAAATCTGGATTCGATTTAAAGTCACTAGATTTAACCCAACTCATTTCCCATTCCACACAGACAAATATACAATCTGGCAACCTTCCTAGATTTAATCCTATCCTCTAGTCCCAACAGAATCCAATCCTCTGGAATCCAACCTGACATTTTCAGGTACCATGCAATAGTGTACTGTGTAAAGGGAAATCCGATCACCCCAATCAAGCCCTAAAGTTCTCCTTACTAGAACATTTAGAAACTTTAACCCACAACAGTTTATGGCTGATCTTACTAACTGCCTTTCATACAGAATCGACTTGATACCTGACCCTGCTACTGTGCTTGATTAATTCCAAAGAGTTCTTAAATCTCTGTGATACCCATGCTCCGCTACCCAGAATAAGAGTACAGGGGATGCCTTGTGGAAAAGATACAAAGTAACTGGTGATAGCAAGGATCTTAATCACTACAGATGCCTGCGGAATACACGCACAAGGCAAACAAGACATGCAAAAGTACAATGCTGCATGTGGTAGGTCCTCACCCCTACCACATGCAGCATTTATCATCTGAGATCTGACTCCAAAAGACTGTTGACAGTCACAAAGTTCAACAAAGTATCCGGCCGCTCCTCCTTAGGGCCGTTCTATACAGCATGCGGCCGTGCGTTCCTATGCGAACGCGCGTGCACGTGCCGCATGCTTTCCGTGTATATAGTGTCGGGAGCTGCAGGTAAGTGTATGTGTGTGTGTATGTGTGTGTGTGTGTGTATGTGTGTGTGTATGTATGTGTATATGTTGTGTGAGTGTAGGCAGAAAAAAGGTGAGTGTAAGTAAGATTTTTAAAATAAAAAAATAAATAAAAATTTTGTGAGTGCACGTATTTACCCGCCCCCTCCCCCCCCCCATACACACACATCCATAGAAACATGTGTAGCGCCGGACCCCCGTTACCTCCGCGGCAAGGGTGAGTCCTGCCGGAGCCAAGCGGCAGACCCGCCGGCACTTCTGGAGGGTGGGGGCCGAACAGGGAGCGCTCCGGTGCTCCGGAGGCGCCGCCATGCTGTACTTCGCGCATGCGCAGTGCAGAAGGAGATGCGGCGGCGATCAGAGGCATTACGCATGCGCAGTGATCGCGCGCGCCGCACTAGCCTACCAGGGAAGGCTCTTGGAAGGGACTACATGTCCCATGAGCCCAGGAGCGCACCACATGACGCCAGGGAGCCAATAGGGCTGGAGTATCTCCCTGCTCTCAGGGATTGATACATTTCGCGTGCGGAGCCCACGTTAGTCAGGACCAGGAAGAGCTAGGGGTAAGAGGTGAGTGCAGGGGTCTGTGACCCACTACATTAGGCCAGCAGCACCCTAGGCCCCAGTTAGGTCCTGAGCCACATTAACAGCTTGTTGTGCTATAGGGACAGGCCCTAGGTTGGGACTCTGCCCCATTATCTGTTTGGTAGTCAGGGACACAGTGCTAAGCACTGCAGCCCTGCGAGGTGGGTTCTGGGCTCAGAACGCCACCAAAGACACAGAGACTTTCGGTGATATTATCCACGCCGGAATTCACCCCACACGGTGGCGGATGACGACGTCGGACCGGACGGAATCCCTGTCGTAGTCTGCGGAACCCAGGGCCGGAGCCAGGACACGTATCATTCTACAAGTGCACCAACACTGTACAGCAACGCAAGGAGCACGCCTAAAGGGCGGTGGTATCACTTGGGGACACTTACGTGGTAGAGTGGCCAAGGGCCCTGTCTAGTACAGTTGGACACGGTATATGGGTACACAGTGTATGGGTACACGGTGGTTGGGAAGGATAATACTTTCAACGAGAGCAAGTATTGCTGTGATTTATATAGAGTATAAGTATATATTTGCATGCGTTCAGTAAAGACCGTTCTGTTTATACCAGTCAGTGTTATTGTGTTAGGTCCTGAGAGGGACTCCTCCCGCTCCGGCGGGATCCCTCCCAGGTGGAGGCATTGCACCACGAGATATTGTGATATATATACGTACCCCAGGCTCTCCATGCAGAGGCTTAGGCTCCTGAGGGCCACACAGGTAAATGAGCACCAGTAGCGTCTGTATTCACAGGGAATACCCGTTACACACGCATACATGCATACATACATACATACACACCAATACTTACATTTGAGCGCAGGCAGCGGCGCGAAAAGATGAATTTCTTCATCTTCGCCGCTGTCTGTCGGCTCCCCTCTCCCTGCCCTTCTATAGAAAGGCTGACTAACGTCAGCCAACTAAAAATCCGCGCGCGCGCACGGCGTAGCACGCACCCGGCACTATAGAACGTGCCTCACTGTGCACCTCACAAACTGGAACAATCTACCGGAGACTCTCAAAGCCGCCTCCAGTAAAAGTAATTTCAAGACTTCAGCTGTCTCACATTTTAATCTGGTCTGGAACTACTAATTGTCTATTAAATATACCCATAACATATATTGTCCTTAGCTTTCCATGAAATGTCTGTAAATATAATGTATTGTTATTATAACTCTCTGCCCAGGAAATAACTTGAAAACGTGAGGTAACTCTCACTGTATTACTTCCTGGTAAAACATTTCATAAATAAATAATATACAGACATTAGGGACACGTACCTCTCACCTCCTCCTAATACACAGACATCCAGGACACATACCTCTCACCACATGTTACCCTCACTGTGGATGTAGCCTGTGAAGGAGAGTGGGGCAGGTGTGGGTGCAGGAGAGTGGGGCAGGTGTGGGTGCAGGAGAGTGGGGCAGGTGTGTGTGGAGGAGAGTGGGGCAGGTGTGGGTGCAGGAGAGTAGGGCAGGTGTGGGTGGAGGAGAGTGGGGCAGGTGTGGGTGCAGGAGAGTGGGGCAGGTCTGGGTGGAGGAGAGTGGGGCAGGTGTGGGTGCAGGAGAGTGGGGCAGGTGTGGGTGGAGGAGAGTGGGGCAGGTGTGTGTGGAGGAGAGTGGGGCAGGTGTGGATGCAGGAGAGTGGGGCAGGTGTGGGTGGAGGAGAGTGTGGCATGTGTGGGTGCAGGAGAGTGGGGCAGGTGTGGATGGAGGAGAGTGGGGCAGGTGTGGGTGCAGGAGAGTGGGGCAGGTCTGGGTGGAGGAGAGTGGGGCAGGTGTGGGTGGAGGAGAGTGGGGCAGGTGTGGGTGCAGGAGAGTGGGGCAGGTGTGGGTGGAGGAGAGTGGAGCAGGTGTGTGTGGAGGAGAATGGAGCAGGTGTGGATGGAGGAGAGTGAGGCATGTGTTTGTGGAGGAGAGCGGGGCAGGTGTGTGTGGAGGAGAGTGGGGCAGGTGTGGGTGGAGGAGAGTGGGACAGGTGTGGGTGGAGGAGAGTGGGGCAGGTGTGGATGAAGGGTCAGTGCCGGGTCAATCTGTCTGTGTGAATGTTACTGATGAAAGTCCCACTTGGTGTGAGCTGTTAATAGGTGTGAGCGCTCTGCGGATATCAGCCTCGCTCCTGAGCAGATACAGTATATCATTAAGGCTATTACTTTATGGAGATGATTTTTTCAGCTCTATTTCTACATGTCTTCTTTACTCTCTCTCTCTCTTTCTATTTTTGTCTCTCCATCACATCTCCGCTCACTCTGCCTTTCCACTTTTTTTTCTATCTCCGTAGTAAATGGCATATTAACCCCATAAGACTCATGGGGTGTAATCTGTATAAATCATGCGTATTTTATCTCATTTCTATTTTCTCCATTTACTGTAATTTCACTGGAAGCTGCCGTGTGCTAAGTAACCCTGTCTCCCTTTGTACCCTGTGCTACTGAAGCAATCAGTTTTACTTTAGATGCTAAGTTTGTTCTTCCTCTCATCATGGTAACAAGCTGCATAAAAATACCAGCAAACAGCTACACGGGGAGGAGAGCACACATCTAAATGGAGGGGCACCCAGCAACATGGGGGGGGGGGGGGGGAAGAGCACCCAGCTACACGGGGGAGGAGAGCACACATCTAAATGGAGGGGCACCCAGCAACATGGGGGGGGGGGGGGAAGAGCACCCAGCTACACGGGGGAGGGGAAGAGCACCCAGCTACACGGGGGAGGAGAGCACCCAGCAACATGGGGGGAGGAGAGCACCCAGCTACACGGGGGAGGAGAGCACCCAGCTACATGGGGGAGGAGAGATCCCAGCTACATGGGGGAGGAGAGATCCCAGCTACATGGGGGGAGGAGAGATCCCAGCTACACAGGGAAGGAGAGCACCCAGCTACATGGGGGAGGAGAGCACCCAGCTACATGGGGGGAGGAGAGATCCCAGCTACACGGGGAAGGAGAGCACCCAGCTACATGGGGGAGGAGAGCACCCAGCTACATGGGGGGGAGCAGCATCCAGCTGCATGGATCCACTATATAGGGGGCAAATTGCACTTAGCGTCGGGGAGAAAGGGGGAACAGCACCCAGCAACATGAGAGGGGGGGCAGAACCCAGCAACATGAGAGGGGGCAGCACCCAGCTACATGAGAGGGGGGCAGCAGCCAGCTACATGAGAGGGGGGGCAGCAGCCAGCTACATGAGACGGGGGGCAGCAGCCAGCTAGATGAGAGGGGGCAGCACCCAGCAACATCAGAGGGGGAGGGGCAGCAGCTAGCTACATGAGAGGGGACAACACCCAGCTAAATGAGAGGGGGGAAGCAGCCAGCTAGATGGATCCACTACATAGGGGGTAAATTGGGTAAATTGCACCCAGCATCGGGGAGAAAGAGGGAACAACACCTAGCAACATGAGAGGGGGGGGGGGCAGCACCCAGCAACATCAGAGGGAGGGGGGCAGCTACATGAGAAGGGGGCATCACCCAGCTACATGAGGGGGGGGGGGCATCACCCACCTACTTGAGAGGGGGGAAGAACCCACCTAATGAGAGGGGGGCAGGACCCACCTACATGAGAGGGGGGCAGCACCCACCTACATGAGAGGGGGGCAGCACCCACCTACATGAGAGGGGGGCAGCACCCACCTACATGAGAGGGGGGCAGCACCCACCTACATGAGAGGGGGGCAGCACCCACCTACATGAGAGGGGGGCAGCACCCAGCTACATGAGAGGGGGCAGCACCCAGTTACATGAGAGGGGGGAGAAACACCCAGCTACATCAGAGGGGGGCATCACCAAGCTACATGAGAGGGGAGCAGCAGCCAGCTACATGAGAGGCGGGGCAGCACCCAGCTACATGAGAGGGGGGGCAGCACCCAGCTACATGAGAGGGGGGGCAGCACCCAGCTACATGAGAGGGGGGGCAGCACCCAGCTACATGTGGGGAGGAGAACCTCAGCTTTATGAAAGCGTAGGGAAGCCGCACCCAGCTACATGGAAGAGGGGGAGCAGGCATCAAATTCAACACAAGTTGTCTTTGCTTCCTTTGTACCCTGTGCTACTGAAGTAATCAGTTTTACTTGAGATGCTAAGTTTGTGCTAGATAATGAACATCGAGCTCCAATACAGGATATTTGAAAGTCTCTTTCTGTTGCCAATGAGTAATTATTATTCTGGATCGGCTTCAGAGGCGTTTATCTATGAACACCAGTCATGAGTTAATGAGACAGAATCAATATCTGGGCCCATTCACCCTGCCTCTGTCTTGCTTTGAGGTACGCGCACTGCGGCTAATGTCTCGTCTTTCTCTGTCCCCAGGTTCCCTCACGGCACAAAGGAAAGAATCATTCAGATGAGGAAATGAAATGAGGTCCCATTTAACCCTTTCACTTAGCACTTTGGAGTCTCCTGCTAATGCTTCACATCATTCATTGCTACATTATTTCACCTATCCCCACACATTTGTCCTTTGATAAATATGGCCCTGAAGACCTTGCCCCAGTCTTAACACGTCTATCTGAACAAGCTCCTCACCCCTACCACATGCAGCACTTATCATCTGAGATCTGGCTCCAAAAGACTGTTCCTGGTTCTAAGGTTCAGCAAAGTATCCGGCCGCTCCTATCCTTCTCTTACAGTGCACCTCAAAATTCTCACATTTTAATCTGGTCTGTAACTGTTACATACGCCTATGTAGCACTGTTCCTCCCCGCCCCCCAGTGGGAGATGCACAGCTTCTACTACCTGTTGTGTTGGATCTGCGATGGTATGGAGATCAGGACAGGCTTAGGTTCTTTCTGTAGTTCTTCTCATGGTGTTAGCGCCTCCAGCGGTAATGGGCTCCAGGGTGTCCAGAAGATAATCAGTGACCGCTAGTTTGAGCCACTCATGCCGGTGATCCTCTATTTCCTGCATTATAGGCTCTGGGACACAGGGGAAGTTATAACCGTGGGACTGCTGGTATCTATTCCGTATGGCCCTATCAGCGCGGCTAAGCCTTAGTACCTTACGACCAGCGCCCTGGTCAGGTAGTACACAGATTTTCTTCTTCGGTTGGGGACACCTCCGCCAGGATGCGATGCCGGGGTGAGCCAGTCACTCTTTAAGCTGGGGGAACCTCTGAGATTCAGCCACAGAGGCCCTGTAAGATCAGGGGCCATCACCATCAAGAGGCTTGGGACTCTGAGACTCTGCATCACTGTAAGGAAGATCTGAAGTGGGTGCATGCCATGCAATAAAGACCCTTGTTATTACACTCCTGTCTAAGTATCAGCCCTTGAGCAGGAGGGAGACGAATGCAATAGTGGGGGCTGATCTCTGGACACCCCGGAGCCCACTACGGCTGGAGGCGCTAACACCATGACAAGAACTACAGAAAGAACCTAAGCCTGTGCTGATCTCCATACCACCGCAGATCCAACTCAGCTCTCCTGATCCTAACAGGTATCCGCACCACACAACAGGTAGCAGAAGCTGTGCATCTCCCACTGAGGTGGGTGTGGGGGGGAAACAATGCTACACCTATAACAGATATTATCTCTTACTGTGCATGCAATGTCTTGTATATGATGTATAACCCTGTTCACTTAATGTAACCATGTATTTGTAACCCTGTATTTCATAACTCTGTGCCCAGGACATACTTGAAAACGAGAGGTAACTCTCAATGTATTACTTCCTGGTAAAACATTTTATAAATAAATAATTATGCAGCCAGGAGACTTTAATAACTAGATTTCATCGACCCCACCAACTGCTTTATTGTTTATATTCTTGCTTTGTTATTGTCACATTATTAAACGTTATAACGTAACCACCATGCTGACATCCCCTTCATGACCTACTATTACAGTCCAAATGCCCACATGAGGGAGGTTTGGTGGTTCCCTTCTATACAGTAGTTATATTGGATGGACGTATTCTGACCTCGGATGAACCCATGGGTCACTAAAGGCTGATTTTAAGATACAGGTCAAATACTTAAAAATATATATTATATGTATACATAAATATATCCTCCCAGCGTGTAACAACACAGGAGTGGTCCATGCTATGGAAAAGTGTGAGCTTCTGCTCCATACGACCCTCATGGCTGAATTGCTGCACTTTTTGATTAACTCAGGAAGCCACTTGCCATTAAATTCGGGTAGTCCACATTTAAGATGGCTGCCTCCATGATACCCTCTCTCCGAATGAGTTGGTATTATTCTCAACACATGAATTCCCTCCCATGGCCCATGGGTAGAGACGGGCCAACCGCTCCAAATCCGCTTCCCGGATTATCCCGAGTTTGCTATTCAAAATCTGTTTCCGCGGTGTAAAATCCGCCGACGGATTGTTCCAGTTTCAATCCGCGTGGATGAATCCAAAACTGCCATTGGATACAATTCGCTGGTGGATTTTAACAATCCATCCACGGATTCCGGATTGCAGAATCCACGGATGGATTGGCCATTTTTTAGACTGGTGTACAGAAATCCGTGGACCAAAGGAACCAGCTGATCCAAGGCGGATCCAAATCCACGAAAAATAAATTCAACCATCTCTACCCATGGGGACCTTCTCCTAAGCGTCCAGTGTTGGCTCAAATAGTTGAATGCTTTACAGTTAAGTACCTTTGGCAAATGACAGACATACACACCTGATCTCACCCGCGCCTCCCTGCCATCTCTTCCCCTGTAAATGGTGTTAACCTTCTTATTTAATACTGACTCACCTTAAAATTCGCCCCACATATCAAGCATCCCAATAGCCTGCACTTATGGCTAATGTCCCACACTCAGTCACTCCTGCCACCCATTGTGTCCAAGCACTGCCACCTACTGCACTTATTCCCTCGCCTGCTGTCTCTGTAAGTCCCCCCACATACCACTTAGATTGTAAGCTCTTCGGGGCAGGGATTTCCTTTCCTATTGTCTGATTTTGCTGCGCTTATTGTACTATTATAATTCTCTGTACTGTATTCCTTGTGAAGCGCTGAGTACACTTTGGGCGCTATATAAATAAAGACATACAATACAATACAAATGCTTATGAAGAGCGTGGCATTTTTGGTTCCCGGTGGCCAGCTGACCTGTCACCTCCTTTGTCTCCTGTAATGACCCTCTCCTTTATTATTATGTTTGTACAGAAGCTTTGACAGAAGCATAACCTAGTCACACATATAATCTTCTCTAATGGAGGAGGGGGTGGTGTGAGTGCTGTATGGTGAGGGGCTTTAATCTGATTGAGCCTGCGTTTGATTTAAGTGCAGGGCTCTTTGTTGGATAATCAGTGTTGCAGGTCGAAAATCTTGTTCGCTAATTGCTGCTGGAAATGCCATGCAGCCTCCCACTTTAAAGGGCATGATTAATGAGCTCACCAACACTGTAATCACAAAAGCAAAACAAGCCACCACTGCACCCCCCAACCCCCCCAAAAAATAGCGCTTTAGGGCCATGTCACTAAACGATGCTAAGCTGTAGCTACTACATAATAATCACAACATGGTTGGTTTGCAGTTCAAGCCCATCCTGCAGCAAAATGGGTACGCTCTGCTGTGTTGATTATACAGGAATGATTTGATCTTTCGCAGGCTGTCTGTGATACATTTACAGAACCCACATTACAGTTATACATATAGGATGCTGTGCGTGAGCTCTCGGAAGCACCAAAGTCCTCTCTTCAGATTTGCATTTAGAGAGATAAGGTTTTTCTTAATCTAACACTCTGTGCTTTATATACGTGTGTAGCAAAAGCTACACTGTTATTTATGTATTTATTTATAAAATGTGTTACCAGGAAGTGATACATTGAGAGTTACCTCTCGTTTTCAAGTATGTCCTGGGCATGGAGTTACAGTATGATGACAAATATATAGTTACATTAATTGAGCATGGTTATACATTATATGCAGGACATTGCATGCACAGTTAAAGATAATACATGTTATAGGCGTATGTAACAATTACAGACCAGATTAAAATGTGAGACAGCCCCTTCTGAGAGGTTCCTGATCAAGCTGAAGTGTCCATCTCCTCCTACACCCCTGGAGGATGGAAGGCTAACGCCCTGGTCTCAAGTACACCCATCCGGAGGGACGTACCCCTACCCCGACTAACCTTCAACCCAAGTGCTGCACAAGGAGCCCTCAGCTGGGCTGGGAGTCCCCAACATACACCTACTCCTAACCGACAAATAGGAAGTTCTACCTCGGGCTCCAGTCCAAGGCTGGGCAGTAATAGTCACTTAGCAAGTGGCGACTCTGTACTAGGAGTGACCCTACCTCAACTATTGGAGACCCTGACCATGTCTTCACAGTCGCAGAATTATGGGACACTATAGACCTTCTTTGGAGTGCGACCCACATCACTAGTCAAAGAAATGTTCGATGATTGGAGGGAGCATGCGGGACAGGTGGTGCCAGAGTGGATGTGTTCAGCCGCTATGAAACGGTGACGGGTAACAAAGTGCTTGCATCCCCTGGCCTCCAACATCGAGCGACTGTACTGTAAGGGCCCCAACTAACGACGCCTACTAGGGTGACTCCAAAGAGCCGCCCCTGGATCCCAGAAGCCGTGTTTCACCCCAGAGAGACTTTCTGAGACATTTTGATGCACCCTCAATGGGAGAGGCTGAGCCTCAAGACTTTGTACTATACTCCTTAGAGGAAGTAGCTGAAGAGCAGCTCAAGTGGGCCAGAGAGTTAGGCGTCCTCCAAATAGGAGGACCTACAATTATATTGGGGCACCCCATTATGAGGCTCAGCAGTGGTCTCGGGACAACATGTATTCTGGGATTGTGGTGTTCAGCCAATTGCATAAAGTTGTTCTATGGTGTTAAGTTGCAATTTTTTTATTATATAACTTTTGTATGTTATGTGTACACTGTCCCAAGCGAGGAGTTGGGGTTTCACCAGGGGGACAGTATAGCATAGGTCCCCCTGGACCCCTTTTTGCCTCCCTGGGTCTCCTTTCATTCCCCTTACCTCCGGGGGGTGCGGGGTGGCCAGCGGAAGGATGCAAGTGCGGGCAGGCGGGTGCATCGCCGGAGACTCCTGGTGGCTCCCATTGCAGGGCGCTGCCATCCTGTTCAGACACGCACATGTGCAGTGCAGTTGCGCATGCGCAGAGGAATCCCCAAGTCCGACGGCCATGTTGGGGTTGGCGCCGATTAGAGAGACTTCACGCATGCGCAGAGCATCGGAAAACAATGGCAGCCAAGAGAGAGTTTGCGCATGCGTAGCAGGACCCCCGGAGTGGCGGCCATTAGTAGGGACAGGCCTGCAGTGGACTACAGCCCCCATGATGCCTTGGGGCATTGTACCACATGGCCTAGAGCAGCCAATAGGGCACTGAGATTCCCCTGCTTGCAGATAGATACATTTGGCACGTCTACGTCCACGCCAGTCGGAGCTGGGACAAGGACAGGATAGGAGGTATGTGCAGGTGTCTTTGGCATCTGCACTAGGTCAGAAAACCCCTGTTAGGCCCCAGCTAGGCCCCGACTCCCCTAAGTGTGTGGTTGCTGCAGGGACCGGCCCACAGGATAGGGACATGGCCCTGTAGTACCAGAGAGAGTGAGGGACACAGCCAGGAAGCATTGGCGATTGGCGATTCGGTGATCTGGGACAAGATCTCCCTCTGAGACTAGAGACATTCTAAAGGTGGATCACTCTCCACGCGGGAGCCATCCAACGTAGAGGCGGAGGCTTCGCAGATCACCTTTCTGGATCCGTGGATCCCAACGACAGCATCTGTGCGCCCGGGTGTGGCATCACCCGGCAGGTACCTCACTGCAACACGTGCACCAACCTACACCTCAGGTCTAGTGGGCAGCGCTGTCTCACATACTTGGGTGGGTGTGGGACTCTTAGGACATGGTGTTGGGGGACACAGTGTTGGGTTACAGCCCTGCGAGGCCTAGTGTTACAGTGTGGCACTATTGTGTGTTGATTATGATTTGTATGCATATAGTAAACTTGTTCTAATTATACCATTGTGTATTGTTTAGTGTATGTGTCCTGTAACAGGGTCATTCTACACTATAGAATCCGGTACAAGTGGAGGCGCTACCGAGCATCGTTCCAGGATACACCCCAGGCTCCCAGCAGCGGAGGCTCAGGCTTCCTGTGAGCCACAGGTATTGCACCATACACACCGTAGCTACACATCTCCCAGGGGGTAGGGGAAAGTGCGCTACATTAGGACGGAGGAGAGGTATGTGTCACAGATGTATAGTATCTATATTACGAGGTGAAGAGAGGTATACGTCCCTATCTCTGTATTAGGACAGGGGAAATATATGTGTCCCTGATGGCTTTGTATTAGGAGGGTGTGGGAAGTATGTGTCCCTGATGTCTCTGTATTAAGATGGGGGAGAGGTGTGCAGCACAGATGTACAGTATGTGTCCCTGTCCCTGTATTAGGGTGTGGGAGAGATATGTGTCTGTTATAGGAGGGTGTGGGAAGTATGTGGCCCTGATCTGCTGCATTTTTATCTCTGTACCAGTACTTTCTTGTTATTAAACACAACTTAGTCAATTCCTTCCAGGGGAGGCTACATTAGAGCACAGATATATCAGCGGTATCCATGCTGGGGAATCATACATCGAGTTGTGTGAAAAAGAAAGTACACCCTCTTTGAATTCTATGGTTTTACATATCAGGACATAATAACTATCATCTGTTCCTTAGCAGGTCTTAAAATGAGGTAAATACAACCTCAGAGGAACAACAACACAGTGTGTGGAGACTTCTGGCTTTTTGGAGGATATTTCTGGAAATAATATCCTGTCCTGCTTTGCACCTCCATTTCCCCTGATTGTGTGCGGGACAGAACCCTGACTGTAGTATCTGCATCCTGTCCTCGTCATTTCCTCTGGCTAACCCAAGGACACCCAAAGAGTGAGATGTTAGCACGGTGCTACACTCATCACGTTCTTCTGCTTATCCCACAGCAATCATCTGCAGAGCCATTCCGACCCAACTGCGCCACGATTTGTATCATTGGATCAATACCGTGTACCATCCAACCACGGAGGTACCACTACTCCCTACCTCCTTAACCATCTATCCCTCTGGGTGCCGAACACCGCTCTTGCTTCAGTCAGGCCTACGTCACCTTGTTCCAGTCTTCCAAGCAATTCAATGCACTTTCTGTATCGCTGCACTCATTGTCTGTGCCATCCAGCCTTAACCAGGCCGGATTCTTTATCCCCGAGCCACGGCTACGTGCCGATGCGCGAGGCATTCCCAGGTGGCAGATTGTTTATTCCTGTAAATCTCCTCCGGTATTCAACCCCACAATTCGAGACGCTGTATTAAATGGTGTGCCAGCTTATACATTTCATTTTAATATGTGCCTCTGCTAAAGCTTCATTTAACACCTCCCCTGATGAAAATGAATTTGATAAACTGACACTTGGAGACAAATGTTTAAAATATTTCTGCAAGCATCAAACATCTGTTGCATTCCTCTGTAGATACGCTCACGTGTCCCTATGTCCCTGTTTTCACAATAACCCGAGGCTTGCAGCCCTGCCATCCCTGTTTAAGCTACTGTAGTATGAAAAGGTCACCGGTGTGGTCTTCTCTTCCAAAGGCCATTAGTAGCTGTGGAGGAGGGTTCCTCCTGGACGGAGACCTGCACGTCCCAAATTATTGGAACTGTCCTCTAAGGCAGGGGTGCTCAGCTCGAGTCCTCAAGACTCCCTCCTCTCCCCCCCCCCCCCACCCACTCCCTCAACAGGTCAGGTTGTCAGGATATCCCAGCTTCAGCACAGGTTGTTTAATCAGAGGCTCAGTCTGAGCCTCTGATTAAGCCACCTGTGCTGAAGCAGGGACTGATTTAGCCACCTGTGCTGAAGCTGAGACCAATTGAGCCAACTGTGCTGAAGCAGGGATATCCTGAAAACCTGACCTGTTGGGGGCTTGAGGACTGGAGTGAGCACCCCGCTCTAAGGGACTCTTAGTAAGGAGCTTGGTTCAGCACCTATTTATCTGCAGTTTTATCTCATACAGATGTGTGTGATATATATATATAAATTGACAATATCCTCTCCCCGATTAATGACCAATGATATGCTCTGTGGAACACAAGCAGATTTCGATGGCTGCGTATCTCCGGTGAGAAGGATTTGCTGCCTTTTCAATCCCCAATAATTAATCTGGGCTCTGTTTATCCACGGATATTTTCACAATAATCCTACATTATCAGATTACATCGGAATATGATCCCTGCTGCGAGCAGATTACTCCCCAAGCCTCAGTGGCCAGGAGAAGCAGGACACCGTCTGAGTGAGGGGTTAGACATTACTCATATGTAAAGCAAACCGGCAGCATGCTCCAGTAACAGCGCTGTATTAGTGATATAAGGTCAGTTGTATGCCACGGTACATGAGTGATAGGCACTACCAGAGAGGTGTATGGGGAGTCTCCGTAAGGGAATGCATCAGTAGGGAAATGTCAGAGAAAATCTCATGAGTAGCTGAACTCTGGGGGTAAACACATCAACCCAAAACGAATGACAAATTGGCGTGGTGTTAACACTTTTACCGCGGAAAAAAAGTGGAACTCACCGGCCAAAAATGATTAAAATAAAAGAATCTTTATTGAGCTACATAAAAATGTGTAACATCCACATGAAGAACAGGCTGCTCCTCCCACGCGTTTCACGCCGTCACTGGCGCTTTCTCATGGAGCGTAACAGGAGAGCAGGGGAACAGCTATTTATACCCCTCCTTTCTAATTAAAATATTGCTTACCAAGAAGGCTATGAAGCAGCAATTAAATGAACACAGCATAGAAAAAAGGAGCATAAGAAAAGCCAGTGCTCAAGAGAGAGACTCCATGTTAATGTTTAACCCCTTAGATGTTAACCCTATTATATAAATGGTTATCGTTGGTTTAAGATGGCAAATCAAAACATTGTTTAGAAAAAATGATCAAACAAATGTATTGTTATATGTAAACAAATACTTTGGGCTAAGGGGTATAACTAGTGCCTAATAAATCCTTACATATTCAATGTAATATATATTTAACCAATTTGTATTGTAGAGGTAAACTTCAATTCTGTTAATGGAGTCCCTCCCAAATGATTGGTTATAAAAGTACTATAACAAGATATGCAAAAACATTAATCTACAGTATACAGATAATAAGTATAATAAATGTCAATTAAATCATGAAGATGCATTATGTTAAGAATATTGTTACAAAATGTCGCAACAATAGATTTAAATGTATCCATATACAGTAGCATTCAAATGATATAATATGTATTTAACAGAGTATTGCATATCTATGAATGTGGCATGGATGAAAAGAGTGTGATATACACAGGGAAATAACATTATTTAATGCATATATGAAATACTGTGGATTTCATACATTAATCAGGAAAGAATTTGGTTCAAGGGCGCAGCATATGAAACATACATAAAATGTATTTATATCTGAATTGTCTCACAAAAACACTTTAGTATTAAGACCCTTTGGTATCAATGTATCCAAAGTAAATATCCAGAAGGCTTCTCTTCAATGGAGATAATTTGTTCTATCGCCCCCTCTTAGATTAGTCTTAATATGTTCTATAGCTACGCACTTAAACCTTGATAAACTGCTATTTTGACATTGCTTAAAGTGTTGAGACGCTGGTTGTGTGAGATCCCCTTAGTAATGGATCTCACGTGTTCTTGGATTCTCACTTTAAAGGCTCTTGTTGTTAGGCCAATGTATCTTTTACTGCAACCACACATAAGCATATATACGATATATTCAGTTTTGCATGTGATAAAAGATAATATGCTAAACTTTTTGATTTCTTCCTGATTAGAAAAATATTTTGTTTTAAGTACATATTGGCATATATTTTATTTGCCACAGGGATAGCAACCAAGCAAACCAGGGAATAATTCTTTTTTGTTTAGATTTGAATGTTGTCTGGGTATACTTTCTCACTTGTTTACATCCTTTTTTGCCCATCTTTCATCACTTACCGAAAATACATAAATCACTTCACTGCCCCCAGGTAGACCCATCATTTCCAGCATAGGATCCCTGGGGGAGCAATTATTGTATTGTATGTCTTTATTTATATAGCGCCATTAATGTACATAGCGCTTCACAGCAGTAATACACGTGGTAATCAAATAAATAACAGATAATATAAATAACAGATCATGGGAATAAGTGCTTCAGACATAAAAGTAACATTAAGGAAGAGGAGTCCCTGCCCCGAGGAGCTTACAGTCTAATTGGTAGGTAGGGAGAACGTACAGAGACAGTAGGAGGGAATTCTGGTAAGTGCGTCTGCAGGGGGCCAAGCTTTATTTATCATGTGTTCAGAATATCCACAGTGCTATTCATATGCTTCTTTAAGCAAGTGTGTCTTAAGGTGGGTCTTAAAGGTGGATAGAGAGGGTGCTAGTCGGGTACTGAGGGGAAGGGCATTCCAGAGGTGTGGGGCAGTCAGTGAAAAGGGTTTAAGGCGGGAGAGGGCTTTAGATACAAAGGGGGTAGAAAGAAGACATCCTTGAGAAGAACGCAAGAGTCTGGATGGTGCATAACGAGAAATTAGGGCTGAGATATAAGGAGGGACAGAAGAGTGTAAAGCTTTAAAAGTGAGGAGAAGAATTGAGTGTGAGATGCGGGATTTGATCGGAAGCCAGGAGAGGGATTTCATGAGGGGAGATGCTGAGACAGATCTCGGAAAGAGTAGAGTGATTCTGGCAGCAGCGTTTAGGATAGATTGTAGGGGAGACAGGTGAGAGGCAGGAAGGCCGGACAGCAGGAGGTTACAGTAATCAAGACGGGAGAGAATGAGGGCCTGAGTCAGAGTTTTAGCAGTCGAGCAACAGAGGAAAGGGCGTATCTTAGTTATATTGCGGAGGAAAAAGCAACAGGTTTTAGAAATGTTTTGAATGTGAGGGGCGAATGTGAGAGAGGAGTCGAGTGTGACCCCTAGGCAGCATGCTTGGGCTACTGGGTGAATGATCGTAGTTCCAACAGTAATGTGGAAGGAGGTAGTAGGGCCAAGTTTGGGAGGAAGTATGAGGAGCTCTGTTTTAGCCATGTTGAGTTTAAGGCGGCGGAGGGCCATCCAGGATGATATAGCAGAGAGACATTCAGAAACTTTGGTTTGTTCAGCAGGTGTAAGGTCGGGTGTTGAAAAGTATAATTGTGTGTCATCAGCATAGAGGTGATAATTAAACCCAAAAGATGTTATTAGGTCACCTAGAGAGAGTGTATACAGAGAAAAGAGAAGAGGTCCCAGGACAGAGCCCTGGGGTACCCCTACAGAGAGATCAATAGAGGAGGAGGATGTGTTAGCAGAAGAGACACTGAAAGTACGATGGGAGAGGAAGGATGAGATCCAGGATAGAGCTTTGTTCCGAATACCAAGAGTATGGAGAATGTGAAGGAGAAGAGGGTGGTCCACGGTGTCAAATGCTGCAGAGAGGTCGAGTAATATGAGCAGAGTGTAATGACCTCTGTCTTTGGCAGCATGGAGGTCGTCAGTTATTTTAGTGAGGGCTGTTTCCGTGGAGTGAGCAGTGCGGAAGCCAGATTGTAGAGGGTCTAGGAGAGAATAGGTGTTGAGAAAATGGAGCAAGCGAGAGAATACAAGACGTTCAAGGAGTTTAGAGGCAAAAGGCATGAAGGAGACAGGTCGATAGTTAGAAAGACAGGTAGGGTCAAGCTTGCTGTTTTTGAGTAATGGTATGACTGTTGCATGTTTGAAGGAGGATGGAAAGGTTCCAGAGCAGAGGGAGGAGTTAAAAATGTGTGTGAGCTTAGGGATTATAGTAGGAGCAAGAGGTTTTAGGAGATGGGAGGGAATGGGGTCAAGAGGGCAAGTGGTAGAGGGAGAAGAGGCGATCAACAGCAACACATCCTCCTCTGAGACAGTGGAAAAAGAGTCAAGGAAGGCAGGAGGAGAGTTAGGAAGAGGTGTAGGATGGGAGGAAGAAACAGAGGGGATGTTCTGACGTATGGATTCCACCTTTTCCTTAAAATACAGGCATACCCCGGTTTAAGGACACTCACTTTAAGTACACTCGCGAGTAAGTACATATCTCTCAATAGGCAAAGGGCAGTTCACGCATGCGCCTGTCAGCACGTCCTGAACAGCAATACCGGCTCCCTACCTGTACCGAAGCTGTGCGCAAGCGGGGAGACTATAGAGCCTGTTACACATGCGTTATTAACATCAGTTATGCACGTATATGACGATTGCAGTACAGTACATGCATCGATAAGTGGGAAAAAGGTAGTGCTTCACTTTAAGTACATTTTCGCTTTACATACATGCTCCGGTCCCATTGCGTACAATAATGCGGGGTATGCCTGTAGTCAGCAAAGTCCTGAGCGGAGATGGAGAAAGGAGAGGCAGCTGAGGGTGGTTTGAGTAGAGTATCAAAGACAGAGAACAATCGGCGTGGGTTAGACTTGTGCATATTGATTAGTGAAGAAAAGTAGGCCTGTTTAGCTTGCGAGAGGGCAGAGTTGAAACAGGATAGCATAAATTTGTAGTGAAGGAAGTCTGCGAGAGTATGAGATTTCCTCCAGAGGCGTTCAGAGGAACGAGTGGAGGAACGCAGCATGCGCGTGTGGGAATTTAACCAGGGTCTAGGGTTAGAAGGGAGAGTGCGGCAGAGAGAAAGCGGGGCATGTAGATCAAGAGAGGAGGACAAGGCAGAGTTATAGTTCCTGACCAGGTTGTCAGGGTCTGTAGCAGAGCTGAGAGAGGAGAGGGAGGAGTGTAAAGTGGACTCAAAGTCAGGTAAGTGAATAGAGTGCAGGTTTCTGCAGAACCGGGGGATAGACGGAGGTGGAGAAGGGGAGAAGCGAGATAGAGAGAATGAGATGAGGTGATGGTCAGAGAGAGGAAAAGGGGAAATGGAGAAATCGGAGAGAGAGAAGTTTTTAGTGAAAACCAGGTCTAAGTAGTGGCCATCCTTGTGGTTGCTGGCTGTAGTCCACTGTTGAAGGCCAAAAGAAGAGGTTAGAGAAAGAAAGCGGGAAGCCCAAGGGAGAGAGGGGTCATCAATGTGACAAACACAATATGTTAATCACTTTTAGCAACCCTTAGTCACAGCACTTCCTTCATTTTTATTAGACACTTCTCACGTTCTTTCTCTCTTTTCTGACTACACCTGGACACCCAAATCCCTTTGGGTTACACTTGATGTATCTTCTTTATTCACTATCATCTCACACACATACGGCTTGCACGCTGTTGAACACTTTTTACGCTCTGCTCATACTTTTTCACCTGCTCACATAGTTTTTCTTTTAGACAGCATACATTTTCTACTCACACACAATTACTTTATGTTCGATGGGACTTTCTATCTCCAGACACGTGGGACTGCCATGGGGTCATGTTTTGCCCCCTCCTACGACAACCTATTCATGGGTTGGTGGGAGCAGTCTCGCGTGTTTGGAGATAGCAATCCCTTTCATCATCTCATCACTTTTTACCACCGTTATATAGACGATTGATTATTTGGAAGGGCACTGCCACTCAGCTTCTGTCCTTTATCACATACATCAACACCAATCCTCACAACCTTCACTTCACTCAGCACCATATACACTTTCTTGATCTTTTACTTTATGTTGCTCCGGATCTTAAGGTACATTCAGACATCTTTCGCAAACCACACGCTCGTAATACTTTACTACATGCTAGTAGTTGTCATAATCGGGGCCTATTTCGGGGAGTTCCTTATGGGCAGTTCCTGCGTTTACTCAGGAACTGCTCCACTATGGAAAGCTTTGAAAAGAGTGTTCACAATCTCACTTTGAGATTTCTTGAAAGTGGCTATGATCCCTATATCATACAAGAAGCATATTTCAATGCTAAAGACAAATCCAGACAGGACCTGTTTGGTCTGAACTCTTCCAATGTTTCCAATCAAAGCTTTAATTCCTTATCTGAAACGAGTCATGACAAAGTCAAAGGAGTTAAATCGTATGGTGAAATACCTCTGTTCATTACTCAGTATAGTAACCAAGCAACAAGCATAAAAGCTATAATTAAAAAGCATTGGAATATTTTGACAACTGATCCCCTATTGAAAGACTTTGTCTCATCAGACCCAAAATTTGTTTTTAAGAAATCCGCCACTATAGGAAACGTAGTGTCCCCCAGTATACCCAGACAACATTCAAATCTAAATAAACAAGAATTATTCCCTGGTTTGCTTGGTTGCTATCCCTGTGGCAAATGCAATATATGCCAATTTGTACTGTACTTAAAACAAAATATTTTTCTAATCAGGAAGAAACCAAAAAGTTCAATATATTATCTTTTATTAAATATAAAACTGAATAGATCATATATATATATATATGCTTATATGTGGTTGCAGTAAAAGATACATTGGCCTAACAACAAGAGCCTTTAAAGTGAGAATCCAAGAACATGTGAGATCCATTACTAAGGGGATCTCACACAACCAGCGTCTCAACACTTTAAGCAATGTCAAAATAGCAGTTTATGAAGGTTTAAGTGCGTAGCTATAGAACATATTAAGACTAATCTAAGAGGGGGCGATAGAACAAATTATCTCCATAGAAGAGAAGCCTTCTGGATATTTACTTTGGATACGTTGATACCAAAGGGTCTTAATACTCAATGGGAAAAGGAGGGCAGCAGCAAGGAGGCGGCTGGCAAAGCTAAGTGCCGAGGGGCGGCGGGTCTTCAATCCGCTGCTGCCTGTGGGGTTTGGAAAGTTCTCCCGCTATCATTTCATCTATGAAGAATTCTTATGGTGGTCTGCTACAAGGTACCAGAGCCTTCAATGCACCCGCATTTCTCCAGGACCTGTATGCCTGCTAGAACTATGAACATGACCTTTTTTTTGTGAGTTGTGTCGTTAGGATTTCAGGTCTAAATTTGTAAAATTATTAAATCAGGGGTTCTGATTGAGCCACCTGTGCTGAAGCAGGGATAGCCTTAAAACTTGACCTGTTGGGGGGGAGGTGGGGGAGTTGAGGTCTGGAGCTGAGAACCCCTGCATTAAATGATTAAACACGTGTTATAATTGCTACACAAGGTGTTACATGCCTTCTCTCACTTTATGTTTAGGGAATAATTATTATTATTGGATGGGGGGAGCAAAGTGAAGACCTCGTTTTCACTTTGGGTGTGTGTTTGTGTTTTTGTTCCTGTGTTCTCTCTCCGCAGACCAAACGCCTGGACCGATTCTGATGACATTTTGAGGGCACCTTTCTACTATCCTAACTAAGACCTGCCAGAAGTTTCAACCAAATCGATGCAGCCCCCACCTTGGAATTCGTTTTTGGAAGTGATAGAAATAAACAGTACATCTCATCGACCGGATTCTTGATCCGAAACATTAAATGTGTTATTTTGCAACTCGTATTACATTTTCAGACACTAAGGGCCTCATGCAGAGAGCATCGTTATTTCAAAATTCGCCATTTTTTGTACAATTTCGCGCAGAAAACTGCAGAAAATGGCGAGTTACGAAAAACGCGCCAATTTTTTTTTTCTATTTCCAAAACTCGCCTCGCGGCTGGCGAGAACCTCCATCTCGCCATTTTTAAAACTCTCCGAATGCAGAGAGGTACGAACGGCATGTAGCGGCTGTTCGCGCCAGGAAAATGGCGCGATTTTCTCATTTTTGCCGCGCCAGGAAAAGTTGGCAATAAGATGGCGCTCGCCGCCTATAGCAAAGGGGACAAAAAATGCGCGATTTTTTCTTTACACATTTCTGAAGCGCGCATCTTTCCCATTTAACTCGCCACACGCATCCATGTTAAACATAGCAGAATTCGAACTTTTCTGCATATGGAGAATAAAACTCTCCAAAAAAGCTACTTTTTATGAAATTCGCCAATTTGAAAATTCGATGCTCTCTGCATGAGGCCCTAAATATGTAAAAGGAAAATAAATGGTTAACCACGGTAACAAAAGACACTGTACATTGTAATCGGTACATCAATATAGATGGACATACATGCTCAGACTAATTTATATACTTATACATTTTCCACTTTGGTCATTTTAATTCTCTCTTTTTTTTATTATTGTTACCAATACATTTTGTTTTTCAATTTTTTCCACCCTTTCTTTCTATAATCTCTTGAGATGATGTTCATGATCTGTCTACACTGGTAGATTGTGTGTGTGTATGTGTGGGTGTGTGTCCATGTTTTGTGGGGGTATTTGTATGTAACAGCTATTCAATTATTAGTAACATACAGTACTGTACGCTGCTCAGGATAATTGAACAATTAGGCCTATTGTTAGGACTATAAAAGACTCAGATCCTGGTGATCATATCATTCTCCCTGATGACGTGACACTGTCACGAAATGCGTAGGATTGCACTTTGCAAGTTGCGTACCCAGTGAAGCGGAGACTCAACCAGCTCAGTTATCCCACATGCCAATTGAAAATCCAGCGTGTCTCCTACATGAAGTACCCAAGTAACAGCAGGTGGGAGCAGACAGGGTCTGGGAGAGAGGTGAGGAGCTCCACAGATGTCTGCTAAAGGGCACCGCACTTCTCTGAAATGTGTGCATGCTTTTTTATCCGTCACAGATGTGTAACACGTATTTGTGTTTGTAATGATTTGTTACTATTAAACACTATTATGCTATGTGCTATGGGATTTCCTTTCGTTACATTGCTTCGATCTAGTGAGTGTGAGAGTTGCATACACACCGGGCAGGGAGGGTGATATAAACTGAAGTAACTACATCTAAGGAGGAATATTATAGGAATACAAGAAAAGGCCAGGACTGTGGCTAGCAGGAGTCAGTTGTAGATCTGCTATTTATTCATCATTGAACAATTCTTGAATTTTCTTTAAGTACATACAGTATGATAGTGTTTTTTCATGGTTATGCACATTATCACATCTTACTATATATTTCTGAAAGCGTCATATGTTTCCGTGTCTGTATGTGTCTCCCTGTGTCCCTCCCTGTGTCCCTAGCGGCAATCCCATTGGACCTTGGGCCAGGCCAATGAGATTGCTCCCTTGGCCCGCCCACCCCTGCACACCTCTCATTGGCCTGAGGCGGAATGACGGGCCAAAGGAGAGACGGAGAGAGAGACACACACACACACACCCACCTCCACCACGCTCTCTGCGGCTCTCCCCTCACATAGGCCGCTCCCCCAGCTGACCATCCCCGAGAGCGCTCCCCACGGCTCTCACCACCCATAGGCCACTCCCTCAGCCGGCGCTCTC
This sequence comes from Ascaphus truei, assembly GCF_040206685.1. Lineage (NCBI taxonomy): Eukaryota > Metazoa > Chordata > Amphibia > Anura > Ascaphidae > Ascaphus > Ascaphus truei. The sequence goes on from NC_134494.1 coordinate 32,512,155, forward strand.
CCTCACCCCCCACCCGCTCACCCCCCCCCGCTCACCCCCCCCCGCCCGCTCACCCCCCTCTCCCCCCCTCCCCCACGCTCACCCCCCGCCCCGCTTATCCCCCCCGCACCCACACCCCACACACACAGAGCACGCTCTCTGCGGCTCTCCCCTCACACAGGCCGCTCCCCGTCCCAGAGGCCGCTCCTCCGGCTCTCTCCGCCTCTCCCCGCGAAAGGCACAGCACCTCCTCACCGGAGCGTCCGCTGAGGAGCCCGAGGTGGAAGAGGAGGGCGGCCGGTACCCAGAGGAAGAGGAGCGCGGCCGCGTGCAAGGTCAGTAAACGCAGGGGAATGGGTTATTAAACGCGTCCCTGACTCCCCCTGCCCTTTGCCCCCACCCTTCCCCCCCAACCCTCCCTGCCCCCCTACCCTCCCTGTCCCCCCTACCCTCCATGCCCACCCCTACCCTCCCTGCCCCACCTACCCTCCCTGCCCCACCTACCCTCTCTGCCCCCCCTACCCTCTCTGTCCCCCCTACCCTCCCTGCCACCCTGCCCCTTGCCCCCTGCCCCCTCTGCCCTTTGCCCCCTGCCCTTTGCCCCCTGCCCTCCCTCCACCTGCCCTTTGCCCCCTGCCCTCCCCTTTGCCCCCTGCCCTTTGCCCCCTGCCTTCCCTCCCCCTGCCCTTTGCCCCCTGCCCTTTGCCCCCTGCCCTCCCTCCCCCTGCCCATTGCCCCCTGCCCTCCCTCCCTCCCCCTGCCCTTTGCCCCCTGCCCTCCCTCCCCCTGCCCTTTGCCCCCTGCCCTCCCTCCCCCTGCCCTTTGCCCCCTGCCCTCCCTTCCCCTGCCATTTGCCCCCTGCCCTCCTGCCCTTTGCCCCCTGCCCTCCCTCCCCCTGCCCTTTGTCCCCTGCCACCCTCCACCTGCCCCCCCAGCCCTTTGCCCCCCTAGCCCTTTGCCCCCTTCCCCCCCAGCCCTTTGCCCCTCCCTGCCATTTGCCCCGCACCTCCCCTCCCTGACCTTTGCCCCTCCCTGCCCTTTGCCCCGCCCCTCCCTCCGCTCCCTGCCCCTCCCTGCCCAACCCACCCCTCCCTGCCCCTCCCTGCAACCCCCCAGCCCCTCCCTGCCCCCCCCTGCACTCCCTGCCCCCCTCCCCTCCCTGCCCTTTGCCCCCCGCCCCTCCCTGCCCTTTGCCCCCCCGCCCCTCCCTGCCCTTTGCCCCCCCTGCCCCTCCCTGCCCTTTGCCCCCCCGCCCCTCCCTGCCCTTTACCCCCCTGCCCTTTGCCCTCCCCACCCTTCGACGCCCCTTGGCCCCCCCCCCCGCCCTTCCACGCCCCTCCCCCCCGCCCTTCCACTCCATGCCCCCTGCCCTTCCACGCCCGGGCAACGCCGGGTATATCAGCTAGTAATTTATATAATATCATTTTTAACACTCTTATATACATTTTTTTAAATATTTGTTATATTTCTGCAATACACATCACAGTATATACACATCATAGTGTATACACATCTTAGTGTATACACATTTTAGTGTACTGGCAATTGACAGTTATCCAACGGAATCTGTTCTGGAAGTAGCGTTGGATAGTGAAACCGTTGTAAAGTGAGCCCCATGTTAATCAGTGGCGGTGAGCGTTGGATAACGCATTCAGGCGTCGGATAACGCATTCCGGCGTAGAAAAACGGCCTTAGGGTTGCATTGTAAAGCGTTGGATATGCCATTCGTTGTAAAGTGAAACGTTGTTTTTTTTTTTTCAAATTTCAGCCAGTTTGTTGTGCATGAGATTGTTACATGGAAGTGTTATGCATCATGTGATATTACATTATTTACCCGTTTATTTTCAAGTCGCAATAATGTGAGAGTTGAAGTGATATTCAGTATTTACATTTCTGTTTAACTACAAGACAGCGCTTGATAGTCATTACAGACATTAGCCGCTTTTCTGGGGAACTTCGCTGACGGTGCCTCACCTGTCAGTGGAAACGTGGCTTAGTTATAGGCCTGAATAATACCACACAATAGTGCAAGGAGTACATTGGCCAAACATGACCTTTTTAATTGAAATTTGAGACTACTAGGACAATTTGATGACAAGATCCGCAAAGTGATGGCTTTTCACATTTTGTTTTGCCAGTGTTTCATTCTCTGATATGACTCTTTTTCCTATTTTGACTTTTACCCTGTGAATCAATGTTTCTATAGAGAACAAAACGGGGGGAAAATGCAAAAAACAAACAAACGTGATAATGCGGGTAAGAGAATGTGTGAATTGCATGCAGGAGAAACATCTGGAGAAGGTGATTTAAGATGACTAAGCCATTCTCAGAGAATTCAAAACAAGAGAACCATCGATGGTGGAAGATGAGTCCTCTCGTTCTCAAGAAGAAGCAAGGAAGAGAATGAAAACTGCTCGTCAAAACGAAACTCCAGGACAAGCTCAAGAAAGAAAAGCAGCAAGTTTAGAAACAGCTACTGCAGCTCTCAGCAGAGCAACGTGTTAAGAAGGATGTGGAGTCAAGAGAAAGACAAACTGCCCATAGCAATGAGTTGCCGGCACAAACTATCAGCTGGAGACAACCCGATGGAGATAGAGCTTGAACTGCTCGTAGCAATGAGATGCCAAACAATGACCCAGGGACTGTTCCAGATGAGCAGTTAATACTCACAATGATTGAGACTCTCTTAATAGCCAGTGTACTCGGGGAGAGACAGACAAAAATGTGAGACGGCGCTCCACAAATGTGGCTGCGGATTAAAAAACAAAACAAATAATCAACAATAACGAACACAGAAAAATATGTGGTGTGTAAGAATAAAAAATGCGTGGTGCTGAATTACATACATGTAAGTGAAACTGACATATATAACGAGGGCAGCTCAACACCCTAAAGATGAAATGTTCTCTAATTCTTCTAAAACAATACAGTGACAAATAGTAGGGAAGCGCAGGATCGGAATGAGACGTTTGCTCGCGGCCAATTCGCCGCAGACAGACCCTCTGCCACAGCCGACTCGCCACTGGAATCCCTGACGCCGGCCGCTTCTAAGGTATGTTTAGTAATGGTTAGGGTACAGGGTTAATTGAAGGGGTTTTAGATCTTGGGGTAGGGGGTTAATTAAAAGCGTTCTGGTGGTGGAGAGAGTCGCAGCGAAGTGCTGGTGGCCATTTGGCCACGGCGAAACGGGACCCAGGGAATAAACAACACAAATAAATGTGCAAAAGGTGAGAGCCCAAAATATTGGAATAAATATTCAGAAGAAAAAAGACACACTCATAATACCCCACACATAAGGCGCATGTGTGTTTGAGCAGGTAGCTCCTGATGAAGCTGTGGAGCTCAATGCGTTGGGTTGCGGTGCCACTGCTGTTTATGAGAGATGCAGTTAGGGTTGCCAGGTGTCCAGTATTGAACTGGACTGTCCTGTATTTGGACACTGTCCAGTAAACAATAAGACTTAATACTGGACATGTATGTGTATACCGGTATTACCTCTCTGGACATAGTGACCTGGGCAGCTTGGAGGGCCGCAGGATTCCCCTGCGCAGGGAGAGAGCAGGGCTGCTGCTAGGGGGCTGGGCAGCTTCCTCCATCCTGATTGGCTGCATTATCCAGCAGCAGCCAATCAGGAGGAGGTTTCAGGAGCCTGAGGGTGGGGCCAATGAGAGGAGGAAACAGCATAGAGCCGAGACAAAAGGTGTGTGTGTTTCTCACACTTTTCATAATTGTGTCTAGTATTTTTAGAGAAGCCACATGGCAACCCTAGAGACGCTGCCACACATCCCGCAGAACGAGTAACACTCTGCATAAAGTATAAACTTCAAAAGCTTGTATTCAATGTTTTTACTGTAAGTGTAACATATCGGAATGTGTTTCTATTGTTCTATAAACGTTTGAAAACCCATCTGCACCATATTTTGTTATCTCTCATCCGAGATTGAAAGCCCCCATACCCAGCTAATTATAAAGACAGATTGAAGAGAGACCAACAGGAGACATCCCTGGCTACCTGCTCAAACACACAGGCGCCTTATGTGTGGGGTGTTATGAGTGTGTCTTTTTTTCATCTGAATATGCATCACAATATTTTGGGATCTCACTTTTTGCACATGTATTTGTGTTGTCTATTCACCTGGTTATGGAGCCTGTGCTCCCTTACTCTGTGACCCTGTAATGGGTGAAAGGCCTGCAATGTAAATACACAGGAAACGTGATACATTTCCCACAGAATGTTGACACTTTGCTTGTTCCTTCCCGAATACCTTAGAGCAGGGGTTCTCGCCTCTAGACTTCCAAACAGGTCAGGTTTTCAGGACATGCCTGCTTCAGCACAGGTGGTCCAATCAGTGGCTCAGACAAAGACAGGAGCGCGGATTTTATCGTTCAAATTACATGGAGCTTTATTGGCTCAATTGATGGAGTTTACTTATTACTGCAAATGTTGAAATAAAAAAAAAATGTGGCGGAGTAGAAATTGTATTTAGTTTATTGGGTTTCCCTGATGGATAGAGAACGTATTCTGATTTTTCAAAATGCCGAATGTTGAAAATCTTATCTTATTGATTATATCATTTTGTTTCTTGCTAAAAGCTGCTGATCGGGCTTCACTATGCGGCTTGTGATGTTTTGGATAAACCAGAAAACATGCACACATAACAAAAGCACAGTGTACTCGCTCATCCCACAACGCGGTGTAGCGGTTTCCTAGTAATGTTAATGTTAGTCCTACTAATAGGGAGGGAAGGGGGGGGGGGCAGATAGGTCGGTGGGGCTGTTTCAGAAAATTAAGAGCCATCAATGTCGTAACGACTCATTAGCAAGGGACAAACAACTAGAGTGTAATTAGGCAGAGAGCAATAGATTAATGATCGGGAGATGTGTCTCAGTGCTTAGTTACAATCAATGCCTACCCCATACATTGGGAGTGATAGCAGAAGACTCATCAATAAGTATCAGGCTGCCTAATCACCACTCAATAGCCTTAGTGTGGAAGAACATTATAGGACTATGTTCAGCTGGTCTGTTAACTCAGTCACTGCCTAATGTAATGCCTGGAAGGGATACAAAGAAACATAAAGGGTTATTGTGCGGCCCTATAGCCAAGATCGTCATTTACGTTGCAATATTTGCAGTGCCTGAAGATTCCCTTTTAATACTGACGAAATAATATTTCTGCAATGAAGATACTGGTGATATATTACTGAAATGGACTGGGGGGGGGGGGGGGTCTCTGGAGAAGGATTGAAAGTGATGTTCAGTTTCCATTTTGTAAAATCTGTTGTCTTCAGTATCCATTTTGTGTGAAGGAATGTGTATGTGGTGGGATTTCGCTTCTAAGTAGATTTACGACGGTGCCTAAATTAACGCCCACATTCTTGTGATAGTGTGTGCCATGTACCTATTCATGGCTGTTTGAGGCCAGTTCAAACCAAGTTTAATGAGCTGTAAAATGATTGGTTTAAGAATTAAGGAGTGGTTTGTATAATCTGCCTGGTAACACATTTTGAACAAAGGAAATGAAATGTATAAAGAGGCTGCCTGGACACACCCTGGCAGAGAGAGTCTTGTAGACTTTTGAATGAGTATGATCATACTATGTATTAAATAAACTACTTATTATCAAATGAGCCCCATTTGTCAATTTGGAACATTGACAATATGATTCCTTTTAGAAAGGAAAAGTATACAGAGATATACCAAATAACACCATGAGAAGGGAACATTGCCCCTCCACCACCACATGAGAGGACCATTCTTCCACTGGCCATCTCCAGGGGATCCAGAGAGGACGGAGGCAGGCAGACAGAGATTCATCCGCTAAAGATACCTGTCAATGGCTTCTGTCCCTACTGGGCCAAGTGAGTTGTGGCATTGCTCACTTAAAAAGATACCCATCTACCTACCATTTTGGATTATATGCACTTGTGCACTATATGCATTGGTTCATTATCTTATTTATATAATTCTGCGCTACCTAAATACAACACCATCCACCATCTCCAAAGGATCGAAGGAGGATCCGTATGGGCCGAGCAGCGTATCATTCTTACAGTATTATTTGATTGTTCCTCACCATTCACATGTCTATATAATTGTATGCACACCTTATAATCCACTTTCAATCAAGTCACGATTTTCAATAAGAGAGCGCCTCGTGTCTTTTCTCGTCAACCCTGTTACTGAGTCAGGACCCAACTGAATGAGTGACTCAGGAATAACTCATGGAGACCTTTGCAGGTGTAATCAGTCATTGGAATACACAGAGGGGTTTATGTATCAAACATTCCCTGCTACAAAACTGACAAAGAACCAGTACCAAACACAAGCGCCTTTCCTAATGGGATTTTGTATTGTTGATACATCTGGTGCTGTACTACAATGTGTAGTTGGTCCCTTTAGAATGGAAAGGGTTAAATGGTGAGTAACCTAATCTAATAGGGGACATAAAGGTGGCCATGAAATACCTCTCAAATGTAAGATTACGTGTAATAGGCTGAACATTTTGATACAAAGTAACAACCTCATACAGTAGGACGACTCTGCCTCAGGGTAACGCAAGCCCTGTGTAATGGCTTTTGATGTCACAAGAGATGTTGTGGTGATGCAGAGCTGGTTGAGCTGGCATTGGCACCACTCTCCGTCACACACCTCTCAGCCACTTTGTTCTGCCAGGTTTAATTACCCTTCTTCTTAGAATTACCTCCTGACATTTCCATCTTGGCCCAGAGCGGAGATGCAGCATCTGAACCAAGAACCGTCCCTAACTGGTCAATTACATTTCTAATCAGGAAGATTAAAATAGCTCTTTCACTCTTGCATCTTATCGGCACACATGCAAACAGGGACATACACAGACACAGGTACCTGTGCGAATACACCTACACACTCACACGTACAGATTAATAGTCACACACCTAGTCTGCCAAACAGAATAGCAAAAAAAAGAATATGAACTTGCCCTCCCTGTCATGTATAACGTAGATCGAGGTGCTAAGATCCGGCACCCATACTGCTGGATGCATACAACTATAAAAAAACATATTGGCTCAGCACTCAACAAAATATAGAAAAGAAAATGGGAGGGTTACACACACAAAGTATACACACAAACTCAGCTGCACACAGATGTGTATATGTAAACACATTCAAGCATAAGCCTGAAAAAAAAGAAACCTATAAACATAAATTATTTTGCGGTAGCCGTGCTCATCCTGTAAGAATTGTGTAAAAGGAAGGCGCAGAGAGAGGGATTCAGGAACAGGTGGCAGCTTTATTTGTTAGATTGGTTTGTATTTTCAGACATACTCCTCGCTTTCTCGGGTCAAGCAGCACAGGTCAAGCACTTGCACCCTTTCCTGAAACTTATATTTTGTTAGTCTTAATAAAAGAGGTTTTATAGTCCCTGTAAACACTAATGCACATACACAGGCCTACAGTACCACACACCTGTAACACAGAATAGACACATGTGGGCAGTGCCATGTTGTGTTATACACAGGAGCTAGGGGAATATCGCACTGGCGCTGCCTGTGTGAGGCCATGTTTGTGCCAGTTCATTTTACAGCCACTGCCAAATTATTTGTTAGCACTGGTTTGTGCAGCTCTCACTCTGCTGTTCAGGTGTTATCACTGTCACTAAACCACTTTTCCGTCAGTAGTCAAGAAGTAACACTTATATAAACTAAAACATTTTCATATTGGTCCTTGAGAAATATGAATTGATAGTAGACTGTGATACCTTTTAATTGGCCTACATGAGACTTCTCAATAGAGTTAATGTTAGTGTACCGAGCTTTCCAGGCCTCTCATGTTTCACATTGGGGGCTTTGTGGCAGTAATGTATTATCTCAGTAAGTGAACGATCGGTAACACACTGTAATATCCTCATTGAAGAATTCCTGCATTGGTCCATGAAAATGTACCGCAACCTGCAACAAATCCACAGATAACATAAACAAGACCCCGTATAAGAAGCATTAACCCACTACATCCCAGCCAAGATACGCCTTTGAGCTGTGACAGCTATGGTGAGCGGTGGAGGGGTCGGACCACCCACTGCTCTCCAACTCATGGTCATTATCACAATGGCTTTGCAGTGACATTTGATAGAATGTAAAGTAGTTGAATGAGGCTTAGCGTGTGTGCGGCTAATTCTGCAGACAAAGGATAGTTATGTTCTCCTGACAATCACTCCTCCAGGGCCCTGCCCGAGAAGCATGTCCGCATTCCAACACAGAAGATATCACAATTTGTTCTTCTCTTGCCTGTCTACATTGGTGTGATGGGAGTTAGCTGGATTCTGCCCTGGCAGGAGACCCAGCCTGTTGTCTCCTTTAGCTGTAAAACAAAGCAATATTACCCAACTGGTCATTTAACACCATTGCTGCAAACCAAAGAGACTCCTTTTTTCAATCATAATACTTTTCTTATTTTACACAATGCAATGCACAGTGTTGAATATAGAATCTGTCCGGCCAGGCACAGTGAGTAATTGCCCCAAATATCTTATAATCCAGGTATATTTTGGCACCCCCCCGAGGTCACAAGAAGATGACCCCAGGAGTCAGGTCCACTCATACTTTGCTTACAACAAAGGTCAATATTCACTAAAGGGTCCTAAGCTTTAGCTCACCCTAACTCTCATTCAAATGACTGGGAGTTTCGATGTACTAAAGCTTAACACTCTTTAGTTAATATGGGCCAAAGTAGGTAAACAGATCAACATAAAAATCCCTTCCTTTTTCTTGTTCGCACTGTTGTGGATTACGGGAAAGTTCGGGCAGCTAAGTAGAAACTGGTAATAGCACTTTTTAGCACTATGTATGGTTATACACTCACCATAGTGCCTCATTGCGTTATTGCTTTTGGGGAGGTACCATACACTGCTCCTGAGTGCCTTATTGCCTGTCACGTCTGCAATTAGGAGTACACAGGGCTGCACATTTATCCTGAGTGCCTTATTGCTTCAGTAGGGAGAGATACAGTGATGCACTCAGCTAATGAGAGGCATGTCACTTATGTATTTAGAACTTCGTACACAGTGCTGTACATTTATTCACAGTGCCAAATTGCTTTTGGAGTGAGAAATACTGAAAGCCCCACACAGCTTTTTCAGATAGGAGTACATAGGGCTGCACATTTAACCTGAGTGCCTCATTGCTTCTGCAGTGAGAGGTACAGGGAGCAACACAGGAGGTATCCAGGAGATGAGACGGGTTCCAGGTGGACAGCGGCAGACTTCTTCATAATAATTAAAGAAGCGAGAGAGGCGGTTTCCACAGCGACGAAGAGCAGTAACTTCTGAGGAGAGAGGGGACCTTATTCTTGGGTAAGATCAGCCTCCCTGCTGAGTCAAAATCTATCTCCATCTGCAGAGAGCTGCCACAGAACTGCAGTGCATTGCCCCTTTACTGAGTTCAATTCGAGAGCTGCAGATCATTGCTCTTTTACTGAGTCCAATTTCAGAGCTGCAGATCATTGCTCTTTTACTGAGTCCAATTCCAGATCTGCAGAGCATTGCTCTTTTACTGAGTCCAATTCCAGAGCAGCAGAGCATTGCTCTTTTACTGAGTCCAATTCTAGAGCAGCAGAGCATTGCTCTTTTACTGAGTCCAATTTCAGAGCTGCAGATCATTGCTCTTTTACTGAGTCCAATTCCAAAGCAGCAGAGCATTGACGCAACACTGAAAGCACTGCTCCATTAACCACTTCCCCGCCAGAGGCATGTCTATATCTCCACCAGCCATTTCCAGAGATGGATTTAAGCACTCATCCCACTTCCATTTCACACTTATTTAAAGGACCATTCTCAGTTAACCCCCTCCCATCCACGGCCGCTACAACAACAATCCTTTATCTCCCTGGTTTCCGCACAGCACCAATCCTTCTATGCTTGTCTTTGACTTGGGAAGTCACAACATCTGGTGAGCAGACAATATATAATTGGGCTGTAATCTCTCACTGCTCGACAGCTCTGACTGAGTGGGGGGGATTCCCTGTTTATGATTTAATTTAATCTAAATGCACACTAAATGCTACTTAGACATCCAACTGCTGTCAATATCAACCTGAGCACAGAACAAATACCTCTGTCATAAAACATATAATGTGCTTGATAAAGGTCCCGCTGGGGACTGAAATGTAACCCCTCCACTTTGTAGCTCTCAGACTTATGACTATGGCTGAGGCGGGGCCTGAGTCCTTGTTGATATCTTACTGGGACACACGTGGCCTACGGTCAGACGGCAGGAAAAATACAGACACAACAGATTTCCTGTACCATTAATAACTTGGGCAACCTGTGATCCTCAGCAGAGGATCACTACAGACAGTTGCGATTATAACACAATCCCTGTAAATCAGTGTCAATCCTGGGTACGGTGGCGGCCCACCGTGGGAGCTCTTTCTGTACTAACTGTTGCAGGCCTGTACTTTGAAAAAGGAGCTTGGTACCGCTGTGCTTTGTAGCCGTTGAGGGATCCCTCCGGCGGTGCTCGAACTCTCGATCACGTCCTGACTGTAACCCACTACTCCTGCTGCCACGTGCACTCGTGCACACTCTGCAATCCTCGACCGAACCCGATAGCACTCAGTCCCGCGCAGATCTGATCTTATCATGGCTGCCCTCCCCTTTGTAAAGGCTCCTCTCCCTCTTAGACCCTCCGCTTCCACAGCCGTTATCATTGGCTGCTCTCATGTCCATTAACAGTCACTCGTCCAGAGCACATTGGAGAGGAACCTGCCAGGGGGCAGTGAGAGTGTGTGGATCTCATCAGACAGGGGGTTACAGAAATATCCAATAAATATGGAACACTGGGAGCAGAGAGTGGCAAACTTGCCAAAATCCGACCCGTGGACACAGGAGTTTGATTAGCTGTTGGTGTGAGCAGTGTGGCACACACGTTGTGCTGTGACTGTGGTGCTATCCAGCAGCTAGTTTATCTCAGCGCTGGAGCGGTTGCCCTGAATAGCAGAAGTTGTGGGTTCTGATTCTGCTGGGTCTGATATTAGTACCCCCCTCCTCACAGGATGGCTTAGTACCTGGCTTGTCAGTATAGGCCTTGTGGAAATCTTTTAGGGGTTGTGGGGTGTTAATCATTTAAATATACCTTCCATACCTCCATGGCATGGTCCTTTTTGAGAACGGATGTCTCTCCATTTGTTGTTTAGAGGGATATACAGGGATATATATATATATACAACGCTATGCAATGCATACCTATATTCATTTTTACAACGCCAAAACGGCTTATACAACGCTCTTACGATGCTTTGCAAATTTGTTTATGTGTATATAAGATATATATATATATATATATATATATATATAATATTATATTATATATTATGAAATATATAAAACAAAATGGGGCAGCCGGCACTCCCAATACCATAAACAGTTTGCGGTGCATGTCCTATACCAATAGTAAGAGAAAAGTAATCCACTCCAGCAGGAGCAGACACAAGACAGCACTCAAAGGTAAGTAAGAAAACTTGTATTCAAAAATAAACAGTCATGTTTGTGCTATGTTTATTTTTGTATATGAAACACCCCAGTAGGGAAAAACCGGTGCACAGCTTCAGTCATGGGTAGATCAAAAGGATTTATTACATTAAAAACATTATCAGAGTCTACTCTTTGTACTCTACAAGCCGTGAGTACAGACTCTCTTGGAGAGTAACTGCATGTGATTACACAGCAGACCCCTGATCCCTGCTAACACAGACTGGTGAGAAACTCTTGAACACTGGATTTTTTGAGCTATTGCTCTGACATTATCTATGTTTATTTTTGGGTCATGTTTGTGCTATGTTTATTTTTGAATACAAGTTTTCTTACTTACCTTTGAGTGCTGTCTTGTGTCTGCGCCTGCTGGAGTGGATTCTCTCTCTCTCTCTCTCTCTCTCTCTCTCTCTCTCTCTCTCTCTCTCGCTCTCTCTATTGCCTGCGTAAAATATTTGGTGTATTATAGTGTTAAAAATGCCTTCAGGTACGGAACCTTTCATTTAAATAGTGTTCCTATGGGAAAACGTGTTTCGTTTTACGACGTTTCGCTATCCAACGCCATTTTGAGTAACGCATTGTGTCGGATAACCGAGGACTGCCTGTATAGCAAATGGGACTCTACAAAAATAGGTCGGTTTATCTCTCTCCTTCCTCTCCCTCTCCTCTCTCCTCTCCCCCCTCTCCCTTTCCTCTCCCTTCACCCTCTCCTCCCTCTCCCTCTTACTACCAAGCCTTTATTAGACTCAAAGCATTGTAAGCGTCATCCTCCCTCACAGTGCCTAGTGAGTTCAGCTCGCACTAATTTGAGCTCCTTTTACGTAACTGGAGCTGTCATCCTCTGGCAATTTTTGGCAGGATAGGATTTGAATTTGGGATTGTTAAGAGGACGGGGGCAGTTTCTACAAAGTGCACATCTCTAGAACTGGACAGGTCCCCTCTCTATCTCTCTCCTCCCTCTCATCCCCTCTCTCCCTCCCTTCTCCGACACCTCCACCCCTCCTCTCTCATTCCCCTCTCCCAAACCCCACACTTCTCTCTCCCTGATGCCACCACGTCTCTCTCCCTCAGGCATACACCTCTCTCCCACATGCCCTCACCTCTCTCTCGCTCACGCCCCCACCTCTCTATCTCTCCCGTTACTTTCTCTCACGCTCGCCCCACCTCACTCCCTCACCCCCCCTCTATTCCTCATTTCCCCACATCTCCCTCATGCCTCCACCTCTCTCTTCTTCAAACCCCACCTCTCTCTCCCTCACACCCCACCTCTCCCTCACACAGGCCTACACCTCCCTCCCACATTCCCTCACCTCTCGCTCCCTCACACCCCAACCTCTCTCCCTCACACCCCAACCTCTCTCTCCCTCACACCCCCACCGCTCTCTTCCTCATGCCTCCACCTCTCTCTTCCTCATGCCCTCACGTCTCTTCCATGCCCCCACCTCTCTCTCCCTCACGCCCCCACCTCTCTCTCCCTCACGCCCCCACCTCTCTCCCACTCCCCCAAAACATATCAAAACACCCCTCTCCAACACATATAACATTCCCCCAATACACATAATAACACCCTCATACACATAATAACTCCCCCCTCCCTCCACAGCACACGCACATGCTGCCTCCCAGCTCGCTGGATGCGGAAGTTGGGACGACTTCTGGGCATGCTCAACTACCGGCGCATGGGGTGGGGCATACACCGGGCTGCAGCGGGGGGAGAGCTGGGGCTTCCGGCAGCGGCCGTCCAGGTCCCCCCACAGCCACCGTTATCCCTGATATCCGCCCTCTGTCAGCGGGTCGGAGCACAGGACCGGGGTAATTGTCCGTTATTTCCATCTTGTAAAAAACGTATAGTTTTGCTAACTTTTCTGGAACGTTGGATTCTAGCACATCCGCTACTTATGATTATTTGTTTGACTAATGACAGCATGATAATTACTATACCAATAAAAGACAAAGAAAAACTAACAACGATCAGGACTGACAAACAGTCTTATCACCAACAAACATTACTTAAATATTATCTATTTTTTAAAACGGTTGTGTTCCCCATGGTAATGTTAAAAATAAAAACTGTTTTTAAATACCTATAATTGTCTTATTTTTTTAAAGTGTCAACAAGTTTGATTTTAGCCTTGTTTGTCCTTTAAGAGGTGTGTGCATGAATGAAGAGAGACATTATGGCAATGTGATTGCACCCTAGAGGTGGTTGCTGCAGCATTTCTCTGTAGGCAGGTTTTCACACACTTACCTGGGCTCTGTGCTGTGTGTGGGAGGAGGATCTGTGCAGCTGCTGGTGCTGAATGAATGCAGCTCACACAGGCATCCAGAAAACCTTACACTGAGACATACCTGTAGCTAGGTCCCCCTGGGTCCCCTTTCCGCCCCTTACCTTCCGCCACAAAACGGAGGAGGCATGTGGGAGGCTGCGGCTGGTGCAGGGCACTTGTGCGGGCGTTGCGGGAGGCAGGTCAATGTCCGCAGGTATTCAGGATGGCGAGCGGTTCGCCGAAGGCTCCCTTTGCAGGGCGCCGCCATTTTGTAATTGATTGCGCATGCAAGTAGGACCGCATGAGTGGCGGTCATTAGGGAGAAGAGCTCTGCGGGAACTACAAGCCCCAGAAGGCACTGGGGTTGCTAATCTTCTGTTGCGCGAAAGCCAATAGGGCTGCAGCTTCTCTCCTGCCTTTCTCACTGACTGCCCCACACCTCTGGAATGCCCTTCTCTTCAATACCCGACTAGCATCCTCTCTAACCACCTTTAAGACCACCTTAAGACACACTTACTTAAAGAAGCATATGAATAGCACCGTGGATAATACTAGACACATGATACATAAAGCTTGGCCCCCTGCAGACGCACTTACCAGAACTCCCTCCTATTGTCTCTGTACATTCTTCCTACCTACCAATTAGATTGTAAGCTCCTCGGAGCAGGGACTCCTCTTCCAAAATTTTACTTTTATGTCTGAAGCACTTATTCCCATGATCTGTTATTTGTATTATTTGTTATTTATATGATTGTCACGTGTATTACTACTGTGAAGCGCTACGTACGCTAATGGCGCTATATAAATAAAGACATACTGTCCTGGAACCAGATTCCATATTCCTCTGTCTTCCTTTACAGCTTATTGGGTTAATTTCTCCCTAGTTTAGCTGCCTGTTATTTTCCCTGTCCCAGCAGCTTGCTGCACGTAAAAGGCAACATTTTTGATGCACATGTTGTTTACTCAGACACTGTCAGTGAGTTGCTATAGCAACCTCAGCCTTTCTCTCAGAATGGGCTAGTCTGCTCTCTCCCCCTCTCCCTTGCTCACAGATGGTCTGTCCCCAGACTATCTTGTTACCCAGAATACACTCACACTTCCTTTTCACCTTCACCATTGGCTGAGTGAGTACCTTCTGCTATTTGCTCTACTGGCAAGGCCTCATCCTTTTCACCTGCCCTTACTACAAAGCACCCACATAGAGACATTTTTCCAACACAAACATCTCATCCACAAGTGCCTTTCTTTATTGCTGCTTTCCTAAATAAAGTGAAGAAAATATACAGGACTTGTTGTGGTTTGGAAAGAGGGCTGAGTTGAACCTATCTGGGCTATTCATACCATACATGACTCTGGCCTCAGAATACATACATACATACATACATACATACATACATACATACATACATACATACAGGAGCGCAGTGATCATGGTCCTAAAACGATCACTTAGGTTTTGCTGGGATTCATGTGGGTGTGTGCTGAATTGGCATGTGGCTTTTATCCAGTATATCTCCCAAATTCTTTGCCCTTCTGCTTATCAGAGTGGGTTGTGTTTTGGGTACCTCCTCCAAGTCTCTGTCGTTCAAAAGTACATGCCAGTGTTTAGAAATGACATTTCTTATAGGATTACACTGATTGTTGTATGTTCCTACAACTCTAATAGTTTTCTTTTCTTGTACCACTGGTGGTTTAGGTGTTAAGAGTACAGAACGATCAGAGTATTTCTCCCGTTTGTAAGCTCTTTTAATATAGGATTTAGTATAACCCCTCTCAGGAAATCTCAAGGTCATGTCTTTGCTACACACTACTACGTTTCCGCATCCAACTATTTGGGGGTATAGGTAGACTGTTGTACCTTTTCAATCCTGCATTTACGTGCTGTGCAAACAGTTGGGCTTAAACAAGATATTTACAATATGTGCCCAGTAATTTAGCGCTTTTTTAGGACCCCGATTGCAGCGCTCCTATATCTAATGGATGCCTGTGGGTCAA
Organism: Ascaphus truei; assembly: GCF_040206685.1. Lineage (NCBI taxonomy): Eukaryota > Metazoa > Chordata > Amphibia > Anura > Ascaphidae > Ascaphus > Ascaphus truei. Next base: position 32,527,902 of record NC_134494.1, read on the forward strand.
AACATACCACCTGCTAAACGAGCACTCTTCTATTTTATGCCATTGGCTACCACAAAAGGAATAATAATAATAGCATGTTCTTGTATAGCGCTGCTAGTATTACGTAGCGCTTTACAGAGACATTTTGCAGACACAGGTCCCTGCCCCGTGGAGCTTACCATCTATGTTTTTGGTGCCTGAGGCACAGGGAGATAAAGTGACTTGCCCAAAGTCACAAGGAGTCAACACTAGGAATTGAACCAGGCTCCCCTGCATGAAACTCTCAGTGCCAGTCGGTGTCTTTACTCACTGAGCCACTTGCTCTCCCAGAGAATGATTTTTATACTTAAGGATTTGCATATGTCAAAGTGTGTAGCATAAAACTCATTAGCTTGAGTTACAGTTACAAATGACAAAGGGGAAAATAGGGTGCTCAACCCCAGTATAACTTGATCCAGATATTCACTTATATATTTAGAAAAACCCCATAATAGAACAAGTGGGAGTGGGTGTAAATGAAATCATCCAAATAAGAGTACTCAGCTATAATAGTCATAAAAAGAAGTCTCTTACCCACTCCCACAATCTCAGGGGATCCGTAGTGGCGTGCCAGCCATGGAAGGGAAGTCCAATAGTAGTAGAAGAGAGAGCAAATAGCGCACAGCCAGGTGGTAAAAAAGTTAATTCCATTTATTTCAGTGCATGACTGATAAAATCATCACCCCAGGGGGGAAAACACACAACCTCCTACGCGTTTCGGATCGGTAGGTCCTTTATCAAGGAGTATGGGATGTAGAGCAAGTGGGTGTCTTATATACCCCTAACTACATCATAATAATCACAAACACTTGTGAGAAATCAAACTGCCCCCTAGGCGCGTTTAGGGGGCAGTTTGATTTCTCACAAGTGTTTGTGATTATTATGATGTAGTTAGGGGTATGTAAGACACCCACTTGCTCTACATCCCATACTCCTTGATAAAGGACCCACCGGTCCGAAACGCGTAGGAGGTTGTGTGTTTTCCCCCCTGGGGTGATGATTTTATCAGTCATGCACTGAAATAAATGGAATTAACTTTTTTACCACCTGACTCCCTGGCTGTGCGCTATTTGCTCTCTCTTCTACTACAGTTACAAATGATCATGTTTTTAATTATCATTTGTAACTCTCTCTTGTTTGCTGCTGAGTTTATAAGCGCAGTACGCAGCCAGGCGCCACTGTGGCTGGACAGAACAGGTGAGGGGTGTAGGGATACAGAGTCCCAGATCTCTAGAACTAGATGATCAAACAATGTGCACAGAGATAGAGGTTTGGGTGTATGGTGGGGGTGTATGGCGGGGGTGATGGGGGGGCGGGGGGTATGCCACTCAAGAGCTAGATAGATTATGGACCAAGTTTAGAAATACCCCCCTTACACCTCTAGAATGTAATCCATGAATGGCTAGATTCACAGATACAGAGCAGGGCACCTCTAGAATTGGACACGTTTGGCTGTATGAAGAGATACAGAGCTGGGTAGCTAAGGGATGGTTACAAGGATAGTGGGGTTCATTTATTAAAGTCTCCTGGCTTAAAAACAGGAGCAAAACCAACACAAATAAAAAAAACGTGCTCCAGTTTGATCAAATAAAACATACCATCTTTCAATAGGATTTATTTTCTTTAATACATGTTTGGCGCATTTCGTGCCTACATTCTGCCGCCGTTCGGCAGCCGGAAGACCTTAGTAAATAGATCCCAAGTTTAACACCTCCAATGCTTGATTAGGGCCAGGTACCCAGGGATACAAAGCCTGGCACAGCTCGAGCAAGGTGGCTAATCATCGGCACAAAAATAAAGAGATTGTCAAATCTCCATTTGTGGGGTCAATTCAGCAGACTTAACAGATGGCTGTGAGTTTTCACAAGCATGAAATCAGAGTACTGTACGTAAGCAGCTGTGAGCGAGCTGTGCAGAACAAGACGATCCTCTGCCTTGAATTATTCAGTGTTGTGTCGTTTGTGTTGCGGGCCTTTCCACGTTGTTTTATCATGCAAAAAGCTCCGTTATGGTCTTTGCTGTTTTACCTTCATATCATCTTCTTCCTCGGTCTTGGTCGTGGTTGTTTCGCCGGGGCCTGTCGCCGTCCGCTGCTTCGCCGTTAAGGTAAGTGCCTAAGCTTAACCCTTACTCTAAACCCCCTCCCCTACCCCAAGCCCTTACCCTAAAAACCCCTACCCTAAGCCCTTACTCTAAAATCCCCTACCCTACGGCCTTACCCTAAACCCCCCTCCCCTACTCTAAGCCCTTACCTTAAAACCTCCTACCCTAAGCCCTTACCCTAAACCCCCCTACCCTACTCTGTGCCCTTACCCTAAAAAAAACCTACCCTACCCCCTTACCATAAAACCCCCTAACCTAAAAAACCCTACCCTAACCCGTTACCCTAACCACGACAAACACTAAAATTAGCCCCTACCCTAATCGCTAAAACTCCTAAAACTAACCCCCTAGCCTAACCACAAAAATCCCTAAAATTAACCCTATAACCTTCCCTTCCAGGTAGCTATGCAGAGAATTGCTCCAAAAAAACACACTCAGAGCTTGGAAGCCCGCAGAGCATTTAAGTAATTTCCTGTTTGGAATATCCGAATAGTATGTTCTCATTATCACCTTTAATTCTCGGAATATCTGCAAATCATTGTTACCAAAATAATTCCTCCTCAGAGTGGTGACCGGTACCATGGCAGGGACAGTTCCAGACATTTTGGGTTCATTAATAACATCAGAAGGATTTAAAAAAATCAAAGAGGACTGGGTCTTCCATTAACATGTGGACCAAAGATAGACCAAGTCACAGGTGCTATTAAGTCTCACATCGTCTATCCTGGTTCTCACACCACCTCTCTCTAATCCCCCCACTAGCATGTCTTTGTCTCCTGTTGACCTGTCTGTTGGCGTGCCTCAGGGCTATGTTCTGGGACCTCCCCTTTTCTCTCTCTACGCACCATCACTTGGTGACCTCGTCAACTTTTTGGCTTTAGGTACCATGTCTATGCAGATAATACACAGATATATCTATCCACCCTACCGTCACTCCTGCAATCCAGTCCCAAGTTTCAGATTGCCTCCTGGACATATCCTCGTGGATGGGATTCTGACGCCTAAAACGTAATATGTCTAAAACGGAGCTCCTCCTAAATCTCAGTAAGGGATACTATCATCTATCCTGTTGCCAAAGCACCTTGCCTAAGTGGGACATTTACGTAGTTACATAGTAGGTGAGAACCTCAAACAAAACAAAAAAGAAGGGCGCAAGTGATGCAAATGAATACTTTATGAAGAGATAAAATCAAATAGATATCACGTAAATATATAGAACAAAGAACAGGATAAATTGCCTGATATAAAATAGAAGCCAAATTCAGGCGCATCTGCAGTCCCTCGTCCGTCGCCTGGAAGTTCTCCACGGGTCCCTGGGAAATCCAAGGGGAAGCTGGTGCCAAAGTATACCGCTCCGCTACGCCGTCTCCCTGCTGAAGCGCCACTCCTCTATGTGCCAGACACCGAGGGGTCGCCCTCGTTGCTGGGAGAAAAACTGCTGTTGCGGCTGGTGTGAAAATGTTTGTTTCTGTATTAAAAGATTCAGCTTATGTGCATGACATGAACCGCTGATACTATAGAGTGCTGCTCACCCTTCCTTTCACTGAGGTCATCAGCTAGCCCCACGCAAGTAGTACTGCGGGGGTTAGCAGACTGTTCAATTAGAAATGTATTACTTCATTTATATGGGGCTCCCCCCCCTGCAGGGTATAAGAAGGGAATGTAGCACTCTTTAGTTTATCCCTGATGAAGGCCTCTTAGGGCCGAAACGCGTTGGATTTAGGAACTAAGAATGTGTACCCCCTAAAGATTTGTGAGGGTCTATCTGCACATTCCAGTCAGACTTTGCACCGCAGCAGCGCCTGTGTTTGTGTTGCTGTCAGATAGACGCAGCATATAGCCCAGGGGATTATCCAGAAACCTCAAACCGTATATGAGCGGAGGTTACGTCACACCCAGGTTCCCGTGAAGGCAGAGAGGAGCGCGCCAGCCGCACCAGCAGCTTTTCTCCCAGCAAAATGCACAAACTTTCGGTGTCCGGCGCGCGGAGGAGTGGCGCTTCAACAAGGGGACGGCGGAGCGGTATACTTTGGCACCAGCTTCCCCTTGAGTTTCCCAGGGACCCGTGGAGAACTTCCAGGCGACGGACGAGGGACTGCACATCCCCTTGAATTGAGCTTCTACTTTATATCAGGCAATTTATCCTGTCCTTTGTTCTATATATTTATGTGATATCTATTTGATTTTATCTTTTTTTTTTCTCTCTTCATAAAATATTAATTTGCTTCACTTACGCCCATCCTTTTTGTTTTGTTTGAGGTTCTATTGGAGGATTGATCATCCCTACATTTGACTGCAGCCACTGCAAGTGACTTTATTTGGGACTGGACTTTTTTTTGCCATGTACTAGGCTTCAATCTCCATTGACCATTTTGTCTCTATCTATTGAGATACTATTCAATAAGTATTGTTCTTGTATTATTAGACATCATTTCAAGGTGTTGACTCTCCATTAGTTATTTCTATCGCCTGCCATGAGTAAGGGTTCATAATGTGGTTCATGTCATATACTGTGGTATAAGTCAGCGATGCACAAACTGGGGGGCGCGAGATCTTTTTTTTGGGGGGGTGGGGGGGCCGGGCAGTAGCAGAGGTCCCACGCTCGTCCCCAAAGGCATTTAAATTAAATGCCGGGGGACCGCGCGAGGCCTCTGAAACCTCTACCTACAGGGATTCAGCCGGCTTCAGGACGTGTGACCATGGCAATGCGGCGTCAAATTATGCCGCGGGGCCATGTGACGTCACGGTTGTCTTGATTAATGTGCGGTCAAATTACGCCGTGGATGACGTGACGTCAAACGAGCCTGCGCCGTCATTTGACACCGCGCGAGGTAAGGAGGGGGGTGCGCTCAACGGAGGTGAGCAGGAAGTGGGGGCGCAGCAAAAAAAGTTTGAGCGCCCCTGGTATAAGTCATCTCAGTGTCATTACCCTTTGACACAAATAAATTAGCTTTAATGTAAAATCCGTAGAGTGTTGGATCCCTTTTTTCCTGATTACCCTTTACCAAGCACGCAGATCCAATATACCTATTAGGGAGAATATATACTCCTTGCTCCAATTTATTTCATCTGCTCCCCTCCACACCCCTCCCTGTTGCCTCTCCTTTGGGCACAGTTTTGTCCAACCACTGTGCTTTTACACTTATCACTTAAGGGTATAGTTTCGGAGCGCTCAACCACCTATTTTTCGTTTGTTCTCTTTTACATAGTAGGTGAGGTTGGTAAAAGACCTATGTCCATCGACATTAACTGATGTTAAATATAGATGACAGATACTTTATCCTACAGTATATTTGTATTCACAGAATTTTGAACCAGAGGAAGGCAAACAAAAAACCCCAGTGTCATATCATCCAATGATATCTCATAAGGGGAAATTAATTCCTTCCTGACTCCAATAATTGGCAATCAGATTACTCCCTGGATCAACATCCTTCCCATGTTTACTTATTTGGTATACCCCTGTGTACCTTTCCTTTCTAAAAAGATGTCCAACATTTTTTTGAAGATATCTGTTGTATCTTCCATCACAGTCTCCATGGGTAATGAATTCCACATTGTAACTGCCCTTACTGTAAAGAACCCTTTCCTTTGTTGCTGGTGAAATCTCCTTTCCTGCAACCTTTAGGGAGGACCAGGTGTCGTTCGTACTGCCCTTGTGATGAATAGTTATTTTGAAAGCTCTTTGTATTGTGCCTGAATATATTTGTATAGTTATCCTATCCCTCATAGATGCCTCTTTTCTAATGTAAACAAATCTAATTTAGCTAGCCTCTCCTCATAAATCAGATTATCTATGCTCTTTATTCATTTGGTGGCTTTTCTCTGCACCTTCTCTAGTTTCATAATGTATTTTCTATGGAGTGGTGCCCAACATTCAAGTTCTGGTCTTACTAATGCTTTATAAAGGGGATTAATTATGTTTACTTCCCTTCCATCCATTGCCCGTTTAATGCAAGATAAGATCTTGTTTGCCGTTGCAGCTACTGCATGACTTTGGGCACTATTGCTAAGCCTGCTGTCTACAAGCACTCCTAAATCCTTCCCCATCAAGGATTCTCCTAATTTATTCTCATTTAATTTGTAAATTCCCTCTTTCTTCTTGTTTCCCAAATGCATAACCTTACATTTATCTGTATTAAATCTAATTTGCTATTTACCTGTCCAAGTTTAAAGTCTATCGAATTCCTTCTGGAAAGAAATTACATCCTGCTCTGATTCTACTACCTTACACAATTTAGTGTAATCAGTAACGATGGAGACTTTGCTCTCAATGCCAACCTCAAAGTCATTAATAAACAAGTTAAAAAGCAGTGTTCCCCAGTACCGAACCTTGAGCAACTCCACTTACAGTACAACTGTAGCCTAACCTAAAAAGTTACATTTATGACAACTCAATGCTGTCTATCCTTCAACCAGTTTTCAATCCAAATGCAAATATTTTTACCAAGACTAATTTCCTTTATTTTGTACACTAGCCTCTTGTGTGGCACCATGTCAACAGCCTTTGTAACATCTAAAGTACTGTAAAGTGACTTTTCCTTCTCTATTCACATTCATGGCATGGCTACAATGTCTTGCTTTTTCCTCTGTAACATTGCCAAGAACAACCCAACTACTGCTAAAACTTTAATGCATGCCCTTATCCTCTCCCGTTTGGATTATTGTAACATAGTGCTAACAGGCCTCCCTGCCTTGCAACTTTCTTCTTTGCAATCTATGCAAAATGTTGCTGCTAGAATCATTTCACTTTCTCCTAAAACAGTCCCTGCTCATCTCCTCCTTATATCCCTCTCCTGGCTTCCCATCAAGTTTCGGATCACCTACAAAGTTTTCCTCCTTACCTTCAAGGCTCTACACGTGTGTTCCTCCCTACATATTGGCTTTGATGATCTCTCGTTATGCCCACTGCTCATCTCCTGCTCTCTTCCTATTGCTGTCTCCTTTCCACCCCTTTCACCTCTACTGCTCTCACTGTAAACCTTTCCCATCACTGCCCCTTACCTGTGGAACTCACTCACACTCAGTATATGCCAAGCACCTTCTTCTCTCGTGGCTACTGTCCCACACCCACAGTTGCTCCTGTCAACCATAGTGACCAAGCACTGCCATCTACTGCACTTATTCCCTCACCTGCTGTCTCAGTAAGTCCCCCCACATACCACTTAGATTGTAAGCTCTTGGTGCAGGGATTTACATTCCTATTGTCTTATTTTGCTTGCTGCACTTTTTATATTAGAATTCCCTGCCTGTTAAAGCACTGAGTACACTGTGGGTTCTATATAAATAAAGATATACAAACTATAAATACATACATGGTCATACTTCTTAGGACAGTTACAATACAGCTAATACTTGTTTGCTACACAGCATTATTCTAATGACCCATTTCCTGAAAACGTACAATACCCCAGTGCCTAACTAAAAGGAAATGTAATATAAGGCTCTAATATCTGTAGTGTTTGTCCTATAACCCCTTCCCTGTTTAATGTATCTGCAGAACATCTTTAATTATCAGCTCTCATGCTGGGTACGTGGGCTAAATATGATCTTGTTAATCTTTCTCCTGCTACCTGGATATTGAGACATCAATCTGATATCTCCTATAGTAAAGAAATCTGGCGAGTACTGCAGAATTAACCCTGTACTCTCAGACCCGTAGATTAGATGAATGTACAGTACAACGCAGAACCAAAATAAACAAACATCGGATATGTTTCACCTTTTCATTCTCAATGAAAGATGCCTCAAAAAATAATAGATTCAGACAAGTATGGGTATTTTAAAATATTTTTTTTCCCCATTCAAACTTGTAGTATTGTGTTGGTTCCGGTCTATATTTCTTGTAAGTTCTGACACCTCCCCGGGCCGGACTTTGACCTTCTGATGCCATAAGTTATGTCAAGTTTAAGAGGTCCCAAACATTAGTAATAGATTGTATCATTCTGACTGAAGGGACCACTGAAAATATAACCATGGGACTGCAATGAATGACAGCATTATATTAGCATTAGCAAGATAGGAGAAAGGAAGAGGCACACAAATTGTAGTGGAATCAAATGATTTCAAATGTATTGATGCATCAGAGCTAACAATAGTAACGTTTCAGGACAAGCAGTCCCTTCCTCAGACCAAACACCTCAGGAAGGGACTGCTTGTCCTGAAACGTTACTATTGTTAGCTCTGATGCATCAATACATTTGAAATCATTTGATTCCACTACAATTTGTGTGCCTCTTCCTTTCTCCTATCTTGCTATTACTTTGGATCCAGCTTTGGGACGCCAGGATCAACGGAACGTGAGCACCAAATGTAAACTCCTTAAAAAAAAATTCTTTAAAACAGTGGTGTGCCACCTATAATCTCCTTTGTATTATACTAGCATTGTTATATACAAAGATGACGGTGTGAAGCTAAAATGAACAGTGTTTGCACATCACATTCATATTAATAGTAACATATTTTCTGTCATGATTTTTAGAGATCAAAGTCATTAAAGATGTCTTCAAACGATAAGCTACGAACTTTGTCACTTGCGATGCACATGGTGCCCAGGGTCATATTTGAAAAAAAACGGCCATAATTATAGAGAATCTTCTTTTTCCCCATATCTTCTTTATTTAGCATCCGATGTTAAAATGTGAAATGCATTCATTTTTTTTTCTATTTTTGAGGGCTCTCATATTGTGAGGCCCTTAGGTGCAGGTTTGTTATCTTGTGTGTATTTCCGGCTACACAATATGCAGTATGAAGAAGACCGGTGAGGTTTTCAAGGTTGTGTACACTGTATTTTCATGCAGGGTATGATGCACCTTTATCGCAGAAACGGAAAGGGTAACGGATAATCCGTGGCCCCTGGAACAGTGCACAAATAACGTCTTAACTCTTCAAAGACCTGTCTGTAAGGGAAAACATACAGCTTTATAAAATGAATAAATGTACTTGTCTGATTCTTTATTTAAAATAAAGCTTTGCTAATAAATCCCATTTAACATGTTGGCCCTGAGTGGAAAGTGCACTTTTAATGACTTTTTCACTCTGCTGGCTGCCGGTCATTAGCTGGTTTCCCCCAGCAGGTGAAAAGATGCTAATCTCTTTCCTTCCCTTACACCCCAGGTTCTAAGGGAGCTACAATCCAGCCAAATCCCCATTGATTACCTGTAATCTCTAGTGCTCTGCATGTCCCCCATGGCTACCAGCAGTGGGCTCAGGAGGAGGTAGCAGGCATTGGGGGTGAGCACGATCTGGGAGATAAACCTTTATAGTGACCAGAAAAGGCAGGGCAAGGAGGAGGTATATAACGCTAGATCCGTCCAGACCTATAAACTCATTTGGAATTCAACTCACCGGTTATTTGCATCAGGGGTTATTCAACTGCAATGGAGTTTCGTTCATACAAGTCAGTACTATTCCAATTAAAAAAAAAAACATACTTCGGTCCCACCTCCTGATCTGAGTCATTAAAGACTGACCTACCTGTGCAGTCCATTCTAACAATCACTAATCTTATTCCATGTCATCATAAGATCTCGGACCAATATTTTTTTTTATCCTGATCCCAGTACATTCTTGTTCACATCACTCTAGTATTTGCCTGGACAATGGACACTTGGAGAATAAGGACTGGGACACACTCAAATAATGTTCCAGTAATACTGCAGTCCACGTAATAATACCCTCTGAATCATGCGGTGGGGCTGGGGGGGGGGGGGGGGGGGCTCTGAGGCTTCCAGTGATTTTCAGTTACTATTGGAAATACTCAGTGATTGAATGTAGGTAGTTCCATTATTAATTGAGATTTGTCACAAGTTCCTCTCATGCAGAAGAGACGTGAGATTTTAGGAAAGTGGATACACTATATTTTCATCTTGTTGGTCTATTAAAAAAGAAAATATACTACAACCTACACAAATCTCCAAGACCAGAACAGCGGCAAGAACACTGAGACGGGTTTGTTCTATAAATGATGATTACGAATCCAGCTTCAGGACCAAGGTCCACATTCTATAGTGATTCTGTGTATCACTGCTTTCTATTTGAAAGCCAACAGTGGCACTTCAAAAACAGAATGATATTTATACCAGAAATAAACTCTCAATGTGTGCTCCAAATAAAGAGAGGGCATTAATAGTGTGATTAGGATCTGCCTCTTTTAATCATATGCTGTACCACTACTTTTTAATGCCACACACATAGCTGGTGAGGTCAGGTTGCAGTAACACCTCAGTTCCTGCTGATGCTTTAAAACCCAGGAGTGAAGGGAATTAATGTAGTTAGATTTCCCCAGATGACCTATTCAGACATACCAAACTCCAATTAATGCTTCTGCTTACTATACCCCATTCAGTTCTAATGGTCCCTGCAATGCCATGTGGGATTTGTAGATATGTTAATAGTTAGTTCCCTCAGACCTTGTGGATCACTCAATTCTTCTCCACACGTTTCAGACTCCACTCTCCACTCTTCTCCACTCTTCTGCTCCTCCTTACATCTCAGCCCTAATTTCTCACTGTGCACCTGCCTGATTCTTGCGTTCTGCTCAAGGATGTCTTCTCTCTACCCCTTTTGTATCTAAAGCCCTCTGCCGCCTTAATCCTTTATCACTGACTGCCCCACACCTCTGGAATGCCCTTCCCCTCAATACCCGACTAGCACCCTCTCTATCCACCTTTAAGACCCATCTTAAACCCCACCTCCTTAACGAAGCATATGAGTAGCTCTGTGGCGGTTACTTTACACCTCATACATCGACCGTGGCCCCTTGCAGAAGCACTTACCAGAACGCCCTCTTACTGTCTCTGTACATTCCTCTTCCTTGCCAATTAGATTGTAAACTCTTCAGGACAGGGACTCCTCTTCCTAAATGTTACTTTTATGTCTGAAGCACTTCTTCCCATTATGTGTTATTTATATGATTGTCACGTGTATTACTGCTGTGAAGCGCTATGTACATTAATGGCGCTATATAAATAAAGATATACACATACATCACTCCAGCACTTAATGGGTTGATTACCCTACCCGTGATCTAACTTGTAAGAATCAGAGTATGAACTCTCTGATGGTGATCAAGCTCTGGATCTAACAAGCGACTCATTCCGACATTGCTCCTGGACAAGTCTCTGCCAGTGAAGGGCTCAGTCTATGCATGTCCCCTTGTACTTGTGCAGCCAGCAGGCATGGTGCTGAAAGGAGAGCTCCCTGACCGGCACTGAGCCAGCAAACAGCCATGCCCAAGAGCAGTGTGGGTATTAGGCTGCCTGCTTGTGACCCTACTGACAATAAAGTCAGGGGATGACCCTAACACAGCCTCCTTCATCAGTTAATAAACACACAATCCCAGCAAGTTCTAATCCAGAACACATCACACACACACACACACACACACTGTAATTCCATCCCTATATACCAATAGGGACCCCATAGTATCTACACACACATTTAGTAATGCAACACCCTCTTACATTTCCACACCTTTGATATACACTCCCACTCCACATACACCTTTTGTAAAGCGCTGTATACACTGTGGGCTCTTTATTTATATTTACATACATTCACACATATACACAGGGGGGAGGGATGGGCTCTAGTCACATTCCAAGATGCACTGTTTTTAAGTAAAACCCTTGCCTGCTTTATTCAATGTAACATCGCCGGAAGAAGAGATCAGTGTATCTCGAAAGCTCACACAAATAAAAGCGTTTAGTTAGCCACCGAATGGTATAGTCTATTCGTTTTTGATTATTAAGCTCGGCTAACACGGTACAGATACCTCTACATCTATCTGTGTGTCAAAACGAGTTCTACTGAGCGTGGCCAAATGTATACAACAAAAACAAAAAGACCCAATGCTACATCCAATGTGACAAAACACATGGTTAAATACTTCAATGTTAGTATTCTCATGAGTAAGGGTCATTTAGTTAAACCCTTTGACCAAAGAGTTATAAGCCTGCAGCCACATCACGGCATAAGTAGCAGGTTTTTCCACATTCCTGTGCAGACAGGTCCACAGAGACCATTCTCCCTCCAGCAGAGTTAAATGAGAATTTTCACAGGTAGCGATAGGACCTGCATACTGGTCATGCCGTGATGTGGCTACATACTGGTCATGCTGTGATGTGGCTGCAGGCTTTTAATGCTTTGGTCAAAGGGTTTAACTAAATGACCTTTACTCATGAGAATACAAACATTGAAGTATTTAACTATGTGTTTTGTCACATTGGATGTAGCATTGGGTATCTATATTCATCAGGTCAGATAAACAAGCATGTGCAGGCTCTTCTTAGAGAGGGGATTAGCTCTGAAGATAATAAATCCCCCATATCACTGCTGTGAATGAGCTGGTCATTATGAAAACATCATATAGAAGACCCAGCCCTGCTCTGTGCATCACAACACCAGGATGGTCAACACACAAATTATTTGCCTCTGTACTCAATTTGTGCTGCTCAGATAAGGACAATAAGGTAGGACACCATCCCAGGACCTTAACTTGACATTTTGCACCTTGAAGCAAATTTACTATGTATAAAAAGTGTGACCCCTTCTGATTCTGAAATTGGCTTACATTTCATAAAAGGTGCTATTCAATAAGATATCTTCCAGCTCTTAAAGGCATCATATGACCCAGTTCAATGTCATAAAGTGTATTGTGGAATAGTAACTACGGGCCATAATCTTTACCTTAGAACCTTCTTATAATCAGCAAAAGTATGTGCCCGGTGCTAGCATACGACACATACTACCTCGATGTGGCTTATCTACCTCTATACACCAAGCCCTGTAAAACTATTGTGCTTACAGTAAATACAGTTTGGGAATCAGAAGTGCAACTATCTCCAAACCTATCTAAGACAAACACACATTGGTGGTTAGACAGAACAGGTGACAGACCTCAATGCCAATTACAATAGGACAAATAGAGGTGGATAGTTGGAATCTGTTCAGTTTGTCTCCACTTGGAGTTTCTCCAAAAACTCATTACAAGAGATTATAAATGGGTGGTTAAATGCTGGAAATCTCTATGTACCCAAGACTCCAGATAACAGCTTCTACAGAATGTGTCTATACGTCACCATTTCAAATGGAATTCATTTTTCACTGTAAGAATTCCCTCCCCGTGATCTGAGCAGTATGTTATGGTCCAGTGGTAGTTCTTAAGCCATTTGAAATAGATTAACCAGATCTCTCCTGCAATATGTGGCTTTTCTATATGTATAAATATAGGGATCAAAAGAACTAATTAAGTGTGCTGGCTTTAGTCTCAACACAGCTATTTACATAGGAATTGTCCACAATAAGGACAAGAGAACCAGTGTTACAGTAAGTAATCCAGCAACAAAATGTTCCATTGTCCTATCTATCCTACCCGGACCTATAGGTGAAAGCTTGTACATATTTTTATCTATAAGTGAAAGGATACAATGTTAGCAGCACTAAGCAAAATGTGTCAAGAATATGTTTATAAACTTGTCAGGATTGAAATAGTATAATATAGTATCTGACAAGCTATTTAGTTTGTATGCTTGATGCACTGCCACAGTCCCCCTGTTTCAGTATCCCACCTCTCTCACTCCGATTGTCATCTGATCTCTTCAGACAGCCCAGCAAGGAGAGTCTTCTTCTCAGACAAGACTGATGGCTTCTGGGGTACTTTTTGTATGTGGGAGACATGCTCCCCTCCCGCACTCTGCCTGTACACATGTACTTTATACATAGGGGAGGCTGGCAGGGCAGCGACTGAAAGGGGAGCCTAGCCCTGTACTGTGTAAAGCATCAGTAGACAGCACTGCCACTGTGATATCTCTCAGCAATGCTAAATTCCCAAATTCAAAAAGACAAGAAGAATAATGGAATCATTTGCATCAGAATAGGAGTGTGTTCTTCACAGATAATTCCTTGCCAATTACAGCTGGTGAGGTTATGGCGGGGTCCCTGGGAGCAGCAACAGACTCTGCCAATCTTACTGGAAATATCTCAACTCTTTCACTGCTACAGACAAGTGAAGCATAGGAATACCATGGAAACACAATGTAATATGCAATAACACAGCTTTTGTTGTCTGTTCCATATGGACATTTCCACCAAGATTACACACAAAAAAGACCTGTTTTTTGTTTTCTACATAGGATACAAGCATAGAATTTGACAGCAGATATGACCAACTTGGCCCATTTGGAAACCTGAGATCCAACTATATTGTTTGGTTTCTTTCATTTTTGGGATCCCCTGTGTCTAAGGCTTTGTCCATAGTGCAGGATATGGTGCGAGCTACTAGGACGCCAATGCATATGTGCATAGTGCACGCACATGCGCTACAGGGAGAGCGGCGCGCGCTTCGCAATACAAACAAGTTTGTATTTGCAGCACGGCGCCGGGTGGAGGAAGAAGTTCGGAAGCTAGCGCGTTCCACTATGGACGCGACCTAACCCAGGCATTTCTAAAATTCCCTTAAAATTAACCTTTACCCCTCAGTTGGGAGGCTATTCCTTAAACCTACCCCCCTTTCTGTGAAGAAGAAATGATTCCAATTCCTACTGATCCTCCAGTTGAAGCCCCGTATGGCACAATAAAGTATGTGTAACGTATGTGCTTGCCACAAACTGGTACCGGACCGCGGGGCTGAGGTGGGGATATATAAACACCGACCTTAGGCCACGGAGTCAGGTCCGGAGTGCGGATTCCATAGTCAGACATAGCCAGGTCAGGATTGGAGAAGGTAGGATTAACGTTATCCAGGCAGGGGTCAAGGCAGGCGGCACAGGAGCGGTGGTCGAGGAAACAAGCTGAGGTCATCAACAGGAAATCTTGGGTGAAGGTACTTCAGCACAGGAGGCTAGAACCTTGAGAGAAGCCACTGCAGCGGAGATGCTTCAGCGAAGGTGCTGCAGTGCGTCAGGAAAAGGCCAGGAGTGAACTCCACTTGGAGGAAGCAGGAACCAGAGGTGCAGACACGCCACAGGAAACGCTAGGGAAACCAGCGTAGCCGCATCCGCGCGGCGAAGGCGAAGTGTGCCAGGAACAAGGAAGCAGCGCCGAGGCTACTATGCACAAAGCCCTAGGCAGCAGGGGACAGGACGCAGGATACAAGTCACAAGGAGCCTAGCAGGCCAAACAGGGAGTCTGTGACAAGCACAGTTACTTGCAACTAGGATTGCAAAGTCTATGTCCAGCAACTTCCTGAGGGCGGGGCAGGCACTAAATAGCACAGGAGGCCAATCAGGCCAGAGCTGCACAGGAGGCAGCAGGAGGCAGGTGACTGCAGAAGCAGGGAATAGATTGTCTGGAACCTGCAAAGCTCCGGATGGAAGGGCTCCAACCAAAGCCAGGAGTGGATACCTGACAGTATGAGAGTAGGATGAAAAAGGCAAAGTAGGCATATATCCACACAGAGTTTAGTAGAGTAACTAGAACTGGAAGGGCTGCCTGAATGTGCCAGGGTTAGCGCATTAAGTGCTTATATTTGCCCCATAGTGAAGGTTGCAGGGTGCAGAGAAAGTACTTTCTCACAAAGAGATTCTGTTACCTTGCTCCCATAGCCATCCACCCACCCATCCACCCCTACAGACACACACACAAACCCCCACACACATACACACACACACACACACATATTTAATAAATGCAAACATTTATCTGAAAGAAAACACAGCCGACAAAAACAGCTTGTTCCCTTCTAGCATTGGGATCTCATCCAAGCAGAAGGTTTCAAGCTGTTTCAGAGCCCTTCAGACATGGAGATACATTCTATTGGTTTCTGACATCGAAACATTCTCTTTCAGTTAGGTTACCTCATTACAACTTCCCAGAAACAGATACCGAGGTAAGATTAAAACAAAAGATTGCCCACCTAGTCTCTTCATTTTCTCTACTTACTGTAAACCACTTGCTCAGTGTATCTCTATTTTCTCATAACTTCATCTCCTTGTGTCCCAAATATGATATAGGTTCCTTTAGTTTACTTAGTACTTCCACCTTCAGCTTCCCCCTGCACCCAAATACCCTTTTATTCCCCTTTAATCTGCCCCCATCCAACCTCAGCACATGATCTCAAATGGTTATTTTTTCCTCTGGAAAACTCTGCTCGAAGCCAATAAAATCCTTGAGGTATTTAAAAGACTTCGTCACCGGAGATATCAAAGTTCAACATATTACAGACAACGTTAATGTTACAAATTGTTTGTAGGACCTCCACATGTACCTCTCTCTATCAATATATTTATAACCCATTCCAAAATGAATGTACCTCTATCTAAAAGGCGTAAGAGACCCACATTAAAGTATTTGGTGACCACTGTATGAGAAAAACGATCCTATTCTCCTTTTTGTCTCAACACTAACACAAGCGCAAAGGCGGACGCCATCGCGGAGGCCCATGACGCTAGATCAGATGGATCCTCATTGCTAAGTCGGCTACTCCGAACACTGGAGTACTCGGCAGGTACCTCAACAAAGTGCACCAACAGTTCATGGGGTAGCGCTACGCCCTACACTTTTGGGAGGGCTGGACATTGGGAAAGGGACATCGGGGTATTGTACTTTGGGTCACTCACTGCTGGTGTTGGGCTGGGTGTTCACTATACTGTGTGGTGGCATTATGTTATATGTGCTGTCAGTAAAGGTTGTTATTATATACCGTGTGTTTGCTATTACTATTGGTTCCTGTGAGGAGCTCCTCCCACTACACTGGGATCCCTCGCAGGTGGAGGAGCTGCACAAAGACGATAATTATACCACCCCAGGCTCCCCGTGGCGGAGGCTTGGGCCCTCTGTGAGCCAACAGGTAACGGCAGCACCGGTAGTCTCTCTATTTAGGGGAAAGGGGACTACACATGTCATAGGGTTCCTGAGAGGGTAAGTAAATATGTTTGTGAGACTGGTGTAGACATAAGTGTTGTCATGGTTAATTAAATGCATACTTGAAGAGGAATAGTCTGCAGTGTGTGTCCTGTGTTCTCAGTAGCAGGGTGCTGTGTGTCCTGTTCTCTCAGGAGCAGGGTGCTGTGTGGGTCAGGAGCAGGGTGCTGTGTGTGTGTGTGTGTCTCCTGTGCTCTCTGGAGCCGGGTGCTGTGTGTGTGTGTGTCCTGTGCTCTCAGGAGCAGGGTGCTGTGTGTGTTCTGTGTCCTCAGGAGCCGGGTGCTGTGTGTGTGTGTGTGTCGTATGCTCTCAGGAGCAGGGTGCTGTGTGTTTGTCCTGTACTCTCAGGAGCAGGGTGCTGTATGTGTGAGTGTACTGTGCTCTCAGGAGCAGGGTGCTGTGTGTGTTCTGTGCTCTCAGGAGCAGGATGCTGTGTGTGTGTGTGTGTGTGTGTGTGTGTGTGTGTGTGTGTGTGTGTGTGTGTGTGTAATACACATTGCACGGCATGTAATACACACTTTACTGCATGTAAGGCACATAGCACTGCATATAATACACATTTCACTGCATACATATACAGTTCGCTGAGTATATCTGCTTGGGGCTCACTGCTGTGCGCAGTGTGGCAGAAACATGTCACTTTGTTACTGGGAGTTCACATGAAAGCAGATCCCACACTGCCAGGTTGATCTGTGTATTGTGCAGCCTGTGAGGTGTCAACAATTGAACTGCTCTACAGAAAAAGAAGCCGGGTGTTAACCCCTTCACTGGCCGAGGTGCCATGCATTGCTATGGGTTTTTTTTTTAAAATGCGCATTGCTTGAACATGCTGCTACATAAAGCGATATTGTGTATCCCTGCAACATCCAGCTATCAAAGGTTGTTTCATTTCGACCTATGAGACCTTAATGACGCTCTCCAAACCTTATGGGACATATTTTCTTGACCTTTGAGCCTGCGAGGAAGCTCCCCTCCCCCAACCCACAACAAAGGTCTGGAGGTACAAAGGCCACAGCTTTATTTACACAAATAAACCCTGTTAAGTGCCAACCCGGCCAGCGTGCTCTCCCCCCGGGTAAAGGCCGATGGCACCCCAACCATGGCCCCAAGGACCCACCAAGCCGTGCGCCCGATGGCCCGGGCCGTTAAGCGAGGGCCCAGGGAATCACGCACAATGAGCCCTGCTCACTCGCTACCCCCCAGCCACCACAAGGCTTTAGGGGTTATCTGCACCATAGATCCCCCGCCGGCAAGGTTAACGCACACTTACCCTCCACCCCCCACCAACAGCCGCTGTGACGTAGGCAACACATGCGATGGAATGCAAACCTCAAACATGGCAGACATAGTTACATAGTTACATAGTTACATAGTTACATTAGATGAGTTTGAAAAGACATATGTCCATCAAGTTAAACCTATGCTAAATTTAGACAGATACTCTATCCTGTATCACCTGCTGTATTTTGACCCAGAGGAAGGCAAACAATAACCCCAGTGATACAACCTCCAATAATCTCTCATAAGGGGAAAATTAACTCCTTCCTGAATTCCAAGAATTGGCAATCGGATTACTCCCTGGGTCAACCTCCTTCCCATGTATACTTATTTTTGAAAAGGAAGAAAATGCAACATAATGTGCAATATATTATACCATTGTCATGGTATTTCACCAACAAAGGGCGGGTGGGCGGGAACTTCTTTCCAGGGAGCAGACTGCCTTCCTTCGCCTGCACTGCTTTGAATTGAGGAAAGAAATTAACCCACTGAACACTACAAGTTCAGCCACCCCTGCTAGTATGCACAGCATAGCACAGCATTCATTCTGGTTCTAATAATACAGGGAAAAGGGAGACCAAAAAGCGCACCAGCACAAACGGAGCAGGAAGAAACCAGAACAAAAAAATGATTAAAAGGGCACTTTAATGTGGCAAAAGACCCATCCAATGCATTTCGAAATGCATTGGATGGGTCTTTTGCCACATTAAAGTGCCCTTTTAATCATTTTTTTGTTCTGGTTTCTTCCTGCTCCGTTTGTGCTGGTGCGCTTTTTGGTCTCCTTTTTCCCTGTATTGCATTGAGTAGCTGCACAGCCTGCCTGCCTGCCCTACCAGGATGTGAGTATTTGCATATTTTTCAGGGGAACCTGCCAATGAGACTGATGGTGAGTGGGTTGCACCACACACCACCTGTCTTCAGGAGGATAGTACCCATTATATGACACAATAGGTACTATATCAATTGTTAGTACCCTGGTACAGTGGTCTGGCTTATTATCATTTTGAGATATACCTGCATTTGAGCGCTTCAGCTATTTTCCATATGGTTCTAATAATACACTTAATACAACCAGCACTAGAAATCAACCAGTCCCACAGTTCAGCGCCTCCCTACACCCGTGTAGTAGGGATAATATCTCCACATATGCCCCTGCCCATATCTTTCCCTTTTTTTCTGCTAACAAGTGAAAACCCCAAGGCTTCCAGCACGGCTTTTACAATGGCAGCCACACCCATCCCGCGACACCCCCAGCAGCACCCGCAGGCCCACTGCAGCAGCGTTCTTGCTGCCATGTGGATCTCTGGCTGCACTGCCCAGGTGCGTCACTTGCCTCCGCTCTCTCGGGTCATCTGACCCACCACCTGCACCACCTTCACCAGCTGCATCACCCTCACAACCTGCATCACCCTCACCACCTACTGCAAGCAGATCTACAACCTTTTGCAAGACCTCCTGCATCACTCTATGAATCACCCTCACCACCTCCTTCAAGCAGTCTTACAAGCTGTTGCAAGACCTCCTGCATCACTCTGCATCACCTTCACCACCTCCTTCAAGCAGATCTCCAAGCTGTTGCAGAAGCCACCCAGCCTCTGTTTGCAGCCTGTCCAACAGCTCCGGCACGGCAGCCATTGTAACTTCTTTTCAGGGAGCAGACTGCCTTCGTTCTCCTGTGCTCCTTTGAATCCCCCTATCTCCACCACCCCCATGACACCGGGGAGGGAAACAGCATGCAATCCAGCCAAGCTGGAGGGGAGAGGGGAAGCAGCACATGGACCGGCACCAAAGGTGATGAGAAGTTGGAAGAGAGGGGAGCCTAGCCCCTGCGGTCAGGTGCCCCATCGCCGAGGGGCTCCAGGCTGCTAAACAGTGTAACTCCATAAGACACCTTAAGTATCAGCACGACTTAATAAATATAGCCCGTTACGGCCCATTCAAGTAATTGGTCTATAAGGTGTTTTCTGGCATGAAAGGTGTCTATGGTTTAACACTACTTAATAAATGTGGCCCTAACTGCCCACTTTCTATGTCCCTCCAAACTCCAGCCACGCAAGTCTCCTGCTTAGGAGAAGGACTCTACTGTTCGTTCCTACTGTGACTCAAATGAGGCATCAAACAAGCTGGCCAGGATGGAATGTTTCTGTTGACTGTGGAAGCTTTTGACAGCTGGAATATGTGTAGCTATTCTCTATAACAGCATACATTGTAGCAAGTCTATTTTCAGGGGACTTATTTCCCGTCCTTAATAACAATGCAGAGAGCTGCTGTCAATGCTGATTCTCTAACGGTTCTTCGTTCACTCATTTCCCTGCTTCCCTCATCTTTTTGTTAGCGACACAATTGTAGACTGTTTGTTGTGGAACAGAAAAAAATTCAATTCAGCAGCATTGGTGCCCAGAGACTGGTGGTGGTATTTGCAAAGATGTTTCAGCTTACTATGGAAAAGGCTTGTGCAGACTGTCAGCAATTTGAGGGGGTTTTGCCTGAATGCAGTGCCGGAATATTTCAATAATGTTACTATTTTACGAAGAATGTACAATGTACAGGCCCAGAGAATCCTCCCTGTAACAGGTCTTATAATCGAATAGTTGGTGCATGGAGCACTCAGAGAGAGAGAGAGTGACTTTCCCACGGAGCCAACATTAGGGCTGGAACTGGATTCTCACACTTCAAAACCAGTCCCGCTCATTCTCCATAAATAAAGACTGGTTCCATAAAACTCAGGTTGCTGGGTCCAGGGACCTGGAGAGAGCAGACATGATTAAGATGCAACCAATGACCAACACACGCATTCAATGTTCCTGGTGCATTATCAGTGTGTCGATAATACCCAATGGGCGACCACCAGTGGAAACTGAACTGATGACGCTAGTATATGTGAGGCCTTCTAAGAAGCCTATTTAGACAAGGCTTCTAAGGGGAAGTTAATAGTGTCCATGAAGCCATTCACCCGTAGTAACTACTTTGTTACCACAATTAATCAATGGCCTCTGGCAGTGGAGGAGTAGAAGGGAATATTCAAGCAGGTTGGGATCTATCAATGATCATAATATCCTAAGGTAGACTGTATGGATCATTTAGTATGTGTCCAAGTGGCCACCTTGATCATCTGGCCCAGTCATGCAGTTCTAACATTCCGAATTAAGGTGCTTGAGAAAGAGACCCCACAAACTGGCAGGAACCACCGTTGGGCAGACTCACCCAATACATAGTCAAGTCACACCTTGTGAGTGGTAATAGGAGTGCTGTTGGGGTATGACCTTGTCTATCAGAGCAGGTCAAATATACCAAAGCAAATCCCTCTATATCCTCACTTTTCAATGCTTAATAATACCTGTACTTGAAAGCTGCAATACACCTATAATGAACACTTTCTTGTCTCTTAAAATCTGTTACTAAAGCTGCCCTCTACTTGCAAAATATGAAAGGATTAATGATATTATATTGCAGGCTTATAGAACATGTTGATTAGATTGAAGAGACAGGAAATGTGGATCTATAGAGATGTTCATTCGGATTCTTTACTTTGTCTCTTTCATCTTACAGCCAAAGTGATCAAAGTGTGATGCGGAGGATAGCATACTATTACTTATTGACAGCAAAAAACCACAAGATCACAAGGCTTTTATACGTCTTGTATATCTTTAACTCTTTCTAATGTTTCATTTAAATAGTGGTTTAGTTACATCGTTTGGCAAAAGTATTATAAACTTGCCCAACATGGCAAGGTCCCCCCGGGTCAGGCAAGTCCTAACTTCTCATTGAATTATTGTTACCATGTCCTCTAAGCTGAATTCCTCAGCTTATCTCTTTCATTTTCATGCAGGAATACTCTCTAAATTGTAAGCATTAAAAAAAAACTTTTATATTTTGCCATTAGTAAATCCCGATAGTTGTTCGATGGGGATCTCCATTGGAAGGTGATTTTTCAAAAAATACTAGTTGGACGTGTTTTGGTAATCTCACGCAGTACATATAACACGAATGCAGGGACCACTCTCTTTGGACTCCATTTTTTTCATGTGTTTATCTTGTGTTTTTGGTTGTTTTTTTTGGACTGTTAGCTTTTGTGGTCACACTTCAATAGCCCTCCTGTAAAACATTATAAAAACAATTGCAAGTACTATATGTACTCGGTGAGCTCATAATAACACATTGAACTACACTTATTGATAAGCCTAAACTTGCACTTTTTCTTTCAAGATCTGCATAAATATATCATAATCCTGCTGTCCAAAGACCGTAATCCCCCCCCATTTAAAAGGATTATGCTCCAGAACCGTAGTGCTGCTTTTTTATCAGCATTTTATTCACTGCCTGAAGTCATCCACTGTAATAAGAGGGTGATTTCAAATTCCCTAACCCCCCCCCCAAAAAAATTCTGCCCAGTTTTCTGGGTGAACTGTAGTAAAGTGACCATTCTGTTCCACTGACCTTCCCAAAGCAGCTTTGTGTATGGACAAAGAACGGGGAGGCCTGCACTGCGCATTTGCCTATTCTGTGTATCAGGGGGTCTCAACTTCAGTCCTCACGACCCCTCCAACAGGTAATTTTTCAGGATATCCCTGCTGCAGCACAGATAGCTCAATTGGTGGCTCCCTGCTTCAGCACAGGTGGCTCAATCAGTGATTGAGCCACCTGTGCTGAAGCAGGGATATCCTTAAAACCTGACCGGTTGGAGGGTCTTGAGGACTGGAGTTGCTGTATATGAATCAGGAGACTCAGGATGACTGGCAAAAGGGAGACTCAGGAGGCCTCTTGTACTTCTTACTGTTTATAGCTGGACAGGGTGTCCATGAATGAGTCTGAATGTCAAGCTTGTCCCTGTAAGGGGCGTGTGTTACACAGCGCTGCGCAATCTTTTCTACTCGCGCCCCCCCCCCCCACTCCTGCTTCCCTCTTTGCTCGCGCCCCCCCCCCCCCCCCCCTCTCTTACCTTCTCTTCGGCTCCCGGTATCAAATGACGCCGCGGGGTCACGTTGCCATGCCAACGTGATGTCACATGACCCCGTGGCGTCATTTGACGCCACACTGCCATGGCGACGTGTCGCTGAAGAGAAGGTAAGTGAAGTTGCAGAGGCCTCACGCGATCCCCCGGAATTCATATAAATGCCTCGGGGGAAGAGCGCGGGACCCCTGCAACCGCCCGCGCCCCCCTCCCAGAATAATCTTCACCCCCCAGTTTGCGCAACGCTGTGTTAGCAGATGACACCTGCTTATCATTATCTGCAATAAGACTAGAGCCAAGGAGCAGTCACTCAGCTCCAGATGGAATTCAAAGGGATCTGATTAGGCAGAGACAGAGGAGAGAATGGAGTGATAATTATACATTAGAGGAGGGAGGATGTTCCCTCTGCAAAGCTGCAGCCTCAGGATAAAGCCCTGGCTGGAATACAGTTCGTGCTATGCACAAAGTAAGCTTTAACACGTTCATTACTTACGACTTTTGCAGTGTGTGCCCGGCCTCATTTCATACTCACTGGGGAATGCTCCTCACTCATTGGAAGTAAGTCTCGGAGATTATCGATCAAGGGCGTCCAACTCCAGTCCTCAAGGGCCAGCATCAGGTCAGGTTTTCAGGATATCCCTGCTTCAGCACAGGTGGCTCAATCAGTGGCTCAGTCTTCCACTGAGTCACTGCCTGTGCTGAAGCAGTGATAACTTGAAGACTGGAGTTGGCCACCTCTGCTCTAAATACAATGGGCTTTTAGATCTCACTTGAGCCTCACTCATTGGAGGGCAATTTCATGTCACTGAAGTCAGGCTTCTCCTATGTGGTTGTCATCCATGTGGGACTGGGTAAACCTGTCCCTGGCTGTAATCTTTATTATTACTAGGATAAGATGAGAGTTCTAGATTGACCAGCATTTCATTATCTTTGGGTAGAGCTGAAGTCACTTTGCTTTTCTGACCATCAGCTTCTCCTGACCTGGTCAAGAAGACATGGCTCGCTCGTGTTTCTCTGTACGAGTTCTGCGCAATCCCGAGGTCTATGTCCCTGCTAAATTGTGCAAGGGTCGGACGGCGTCCACCTCCACAATTTGGTGGTTTAATAATCCCGGGTGCTGTGGGTGAATAGGAAGCCGTGACGTCATCCCTTGTGACTTCCTATTGTGTCATGTGACGCGGGAGCTTTAAACTGCAGAGATACCGGCAGCACCTTCGGAAGTATCTCTGGAAGCAGGGGGTCCCCGGAGCTGAAAAGAAAGGGGTTCAGCTTCTGAGACCCCCTGCTTCCCACCTATTAAAAAAGCATAGTCTCACCAGGAGTGCTCCTTTAAGTCTTTCTTCTCTAAGCAGAAAACTTCAGCCTATCCCGGGCGTCCTTTCATACTGGATAGTAATACTTTATATTAGAGCATGTGATATCACTGTGTAAAAGGTGCAATCCACCCTAACTAACGTATTTTATTTTGTTACAGGATTATGTAGCCCCTTTTCCCTCTAGCATGAAGGGACTGCTGGTGCTGGCGTTACCTGTAGGCTCACAGAGAGCTGAGCCTCCGCCACTGGGAGCCTGGGTTAACAAATATATAAAGTGGCAGCGCCTCCACCTGCACAGGATCCCAATTATATGAGAGAACCCCGAACAGGAACCAATAATAACAGCTCACTGATTATGCAATAACCGTTTACTGTCATATAAACTAATCAACACAGAGGATATAATAACTCTACTGGTTACAGCTATCACAGTTATCACAAGCCGCGCAGGGGTTTGTCCCACCACCGTGTACCCCACACCGTGTCCACGATACAAGCAGAGTCCCGGGGTCGCCTCACCCTTTGAGTGTCCCCAAAAGATGCCCTCCCTTCTAGGCGTGATCAGCGCCTTACTGTAGAGTAGTGTTGGTGCACGTTTGGTGAACAGGTACCTGCCGGGTGTGTCCACACCCGAGCGCGCAGACAAGGAGAGGGAAAGGGATCCGCCGATCCTGCGATATCCTCCGCCGGCCGAACACCTCCCACTGAAGTGATCCTTGTGGTGTTATTCGCTCCCTCTCTTCAGTCTGGTCCCAGACTGCAGATAACAAGATGTTCCAGAAGCAGCTGTGGCCCTAATCTGGCTAACCACTAAAGGCAGGGTCCCTAACTAATGGGGCCTTCCCTATAGCAGCCACAATCTAGGGTGAGTTGGGCCCAGCTGGGGCCTAGGGGGTTTCTGTTCTAGTGCAGAAGGTCACAGACCCCTGCATCTACACACCTTCCCCTGTCTGAGTTCCGGCTCCAACTGCCTTCCTTGTTTAAACGCGCGGAATGTAACTGCCTCTGCAGAAAATGTCTGACGCATGATTGGCTCCCTGGCATCATGACTCACATGCCCCTACATCTGCTGGGGACCGGGTTACAATTAGAAGCAGGGGTCTTCCAGAGATAAACTGCACTATTTTCAACTCAAGGGATGGAGTAGGAGGCTTTCATGGACAGCAAAGCATTGAGTTCAGGAAATAAGACGCCCCCTGGAATGTGACAGCAGCTACTTGTCAGCAGAGAGTATGTCTTACCTGGGCCTTCTCAGGAGATGCACCTGAAGTGACAAAGCAGAGACATGTTATACTATCTTCAATGATGCTGCACAGCGCTATACTGCAGCAGGGGAGCTCAACTCCAGTCCAAGGGCCACCAACAGGTCAGGGTTTAAGGAGATCCCTGCTTCAGCACAGGTGGCTCAATCAGTCCCTGATTCAGTGGCACCAAATGTATTTTTTTTTTTAACGCCCACAGGTATTCGCTAGGAGATCTAGCCGCATCTCCTTCTCTGGCAGCCCTCATTACGGCTAATGCGGGCCCTTTTAGGCTTTCCGCAATCCGGATAGCGTGGTCGGTGTCACAAGCAGAGGTCGGGGGCAGGTGGCAGATAGTGTGGTCGGGGTCACAAGCAGAGGTCGGAGGCAGGCGGCAGATAGTGTGGTCGGGTTCACAAGCCGCTGCTTGGCAACGAGGAGACAGAAACAGGACTGGGACTCGGGAACAAGACTGGGACTCGGGAACTGATATGGGACTGAGGAACAGGGCAACAGCAAATAGCAGCAGCAGCAGAGAATACAGGCACCTAGCAGGTGCTGGAGGAACCAGTATAAACAGGCATGGGAGGAACAGGAAAGGGAGGTTTATATAGGGCAGGCTGGAGGCATGGGACAGGTGCACAGGTGTCAGGTTTCAGGGTCTGGAATGTTCTTTGAGAGAGCTAGCAGAGTAGCAGCAGTCCCGGTGGATGAGCATGGGTACTGCAGGGTAGAACCTGACAATCTGGGACCGTAAGAAGATGCACCTTATTACAGTCTAGGCCGTCCCACGCGCACCAATCACTTAAAATGGCTGCACTCATGGTGAAGTAGAACAAAATGTCGTCAGGGGGCGCTATAAGGCGATTGTTCTATCAACGTTTGTAACTGTCCACATGTACGACCTTACGACCTTACGACTAGGGAACTTTTCGTGTGTATTACCCTAATTAAACCAAACCAATTGCAAAACATCACAGCAGTACCTCCAATGTTACCCCTCTACTCTCAGCTCTCAGACTTACGACTATAGCTGAGGCGGGGGCCTGAGTCCCTGTTAATAACTTGCTGGGCCAATCCTGGGTATGGTGGCTTTGTGATGGTGCCAGCACCCTGTGGGAGCTCGTTGTGTACTAACTGTTGCCGGGCTGTACTTCAAAAAGAAGCTCTCCTGTCCATCACGGTCACATGTCCAGAGCACATTGAAGAGGAACCTACCAGGGGGAAGTGCGAGTGTGTTTGAGCTCATCACACAGGGGTCAGTGTGAGTGTGTGGGGATGATCACACAGGGGGCAGTGTGAGTGTTTGTGAGCTCATCACACAGGGGGCAGTGTGAGTGTGTGGGGCTGATCACACAGGGGGCAGTGTGAGTGAGGGGGGCTGATCACACAGGGGGCAGTGTGAGTGAGTGGGGATGATCACACAGGGGGCAGTGTGAGTGTGGGGCTGATCACACAGGGGGCAGTGTGAGTGTGGGGCTGATCACACAGGGGGCAGTGTGAGTGAGTGGGGATGATCACACAGGGGGCAGTGTGAGTGTTTGGGGATGATCACACAGGGGGCAGTGTGAGTGTGTGGAGCGCATCACACAGGGGAGAGTGTGAGTGTGTGGGGCTGATCACACAGGGGGCAGTGTGAATGTGTGGAGCGCATCACACAGGGGCAGTGTGAGTGAGTGGGGCTGATCACACAGGGGGCAGTGTGAGTGAGGGGGGCTGATCACACAGGGGGCAGTGTGATTGAGGGGGGCTGATCACACGGGAAAGTGAGTGTGGGGCTGATCACACAGGGGGCAGTGTGAGTGTGTGGGGATGGTCACACAGGGGGCAGTGTGAGTGTGTGGGGCTGATCACACAGGGGGCAGTGTGAGTGTGTGGGGATGATCCCACAGGGGGCAGTGTGAGTGATTGGGGCTGATCACACAGGGGGCAGTGTGAGTGTGTGGGGCGGATCACACAGGGGGCAGTGTGAGTGAGTGGGGCAGATCACACAGGGGCAGTGTGAGTGTGTGGGGCTGATCACACAGGGAGCAGTGTGAGTGTGTGGGGCTGATCACACAGGGGGCAGTGTGAGTGAGTGGAGCGCATCACACAGGGGGCAGTGTGAGTGAATGGGGCTGATCACACAGGGGCAGTGTGAGTGTGTGGGGCTGATCACACAGGGGGCAGTGTGAGTGTGTGGGGCTGATCACACAGGGGGCAGTGTGATTGAGGGGGGCTGATCACACGGGAAAGTGAGTGTGGGGCTGATCACACAGGGGGCAGTGTGAGTGTGTGGGGATGGTCACACAGGGGCAGTGTGAGTGTGTGGGGCTGATCACACAAGGGGCAGTGTGAGTGTGTGGGGCTGATCACACAGAGGGCAGTGTGAGTGTGTGGGGCACATCACACAGGGGGCAGTGTGAGTGTGTGGGGCACATCACACAGGGGGTACTGTGAGTGTGTGGGGCACATCACACAGGGGGTAGTGTGAGTGTGTGGGGCACATCACACAGGGGGCAGTGTGAGTGTGTGGAGCGCATCACACAGGGGGCAGTGTGAGTGGTTGGGGCTGATCACACAGGGGGTAGTGTGAGTGTGTGGAGCGCATCACACAGGGGGCAGTGTGAGTGTGTGGGGCAGATCACACAGGGGGCAGTGTGAGTGTGTGGAGCGCATCACACAGGGTGCAGTGTGAGTGAGTGGGGCTGATCACACAGGGGGTTACGAATAAGGGGCGTAAGGCTGATACACACATCCCTATTATTTTCCGAGCAGTTATTTCTCTGACTGTAAAAGAAAGTAGATTCCAGCAGATTCTGAATTGATGGCATAAAGAACATTTTCGGACCTTTTCAAATCAGCAATCCCTCCTGGGATTTTGTTTTTTTAATTGATTTTTTTTATTTAACATAATTAGAACCAGGCCCCCCGGAGCTGAACCCTGCTATCGCAATCTACAGATGTTTTCATTGTAGTTAAAATGTTCAACAGGTGGTGTATAATTGGCAGAGAGTTGTTAACTCTGCCGAAAGCTGTGACCAAAAACATCCCGTGTTGCAGCTAGTGACGAGTCAAAGGTTAAACGTTCCTTCCACAGAATAGTCAGTGTCCTGGGACAGGACTGTGTGCTTCCTCTGTCTTCAGGCTGCCAGCACTCCTCAGCCTTGCTGTTGCAACAATGTTGCAACCCATTGGTTTTTTTGGGGGCTTCTGCCAGTTGCCTTGGCAACCCCCCTGCCTTTTTACCAGGATGGACTGCGCCCCCTCCCCTTGCCAGGTGGTATTGTCCCAGTTAATTTCCCATCAGCCCAGACCAGTATGTGGTCTCTTAGTACCAGCAGCCATCCTGAGCAGTCATCTCTCCTATCCTGGTAAAGTTACTGATTTTTACCTACCCCTACATCTTGCCTTTAGCCCACTTCCCTTATATATTCTGGAGGCCAGGGTCATGTGTAGGATGATTAGCCCAGATAGGTTCAACTCAGCCCCCTTTCCAAATCACTCCACGTCCTCTAATATTTCCTGCACTTTATTGGAAAAGCAGCAGTAAATACAGGCACTTGTGGATGGTGTGTTGTAGTGATTTGTAGTTAGAAGCAGGTGAAAAGGATAAGGCCCTGTCACTAGAGCAATTACAGGAGGGGTACTCACTCAGCCAGTGTTGAAGGTGGAAAAGGAAGCCCCAGTGTATTCTGGGTAGCAAGATAGCCTAGGAACAGACCATCTGTAAGCAAAGCACAGGGGGAGAGGGCAGGCTAACCCATTCTGACAGAAAGGCTGAGGTTGCTGTAGCAACTCACAGGCATAATGCAGAGACAGGGATTGCAACACTGTGTCTATCACACGGGCACTGTGTGTGTGCACAGAGCAAAACACATGCCGCTGGAAATGAGAAACTGACAGGCAGAAACTGCAAAGGAAAGGGGGGGGGGGGGGGGGGTGAAACAGAAATGTGGTTCTTGTTCCATGTCCCCATCCCCTCCATTGCTCTGACATCCCAGTGTTTCCTCAGTACTTTCCCCCCCCTTTTTTATTTGTATGTTGTTCCCCAAATAAACACTTCAGCAAGTAAGAAGTTTCCCTTGCTTGGCATATGGGATTGAGTTAACCTGCCTGTCCCTACGCATTTATCAGGGTGTGCTTGGGCCAGAACAGTCTGCTTTTCCAACTTTACCCAACATAAAGGACTCACCACTAAACATATCCCTTCAAGTCCTTACCCAAGAAACGACCCAATGTAGTCTAACCATACTGTATATTGTGTTGTGGAACACTGCCACTCTGTGGTTAACATGCTAACTGCATGCATGTGTATTAAGATGAAATAGATCCCCTGCCTGCTCTCCCCCCTGCTCACGCCCCCTCCCCTTACCTTTTCTCCGACGTTTTCTGACGTCACGACGTCATGTGACCCCACTGCGTCATTTGACGCCGCGTTGCCATGGCAATGGCTAGCCAGAAGCCGCCGGAGACATGGTAAGAGAGTTACAGAGGCCTTGTGCGCTCCCCCGGTATTTCATTTAAATGTTTGGGGAAGACCGCAGGGCCTGTGTAAGCACCACGCCCCCGCACCCCACTCCCCCAGTTTGCACCCCCCTGAAATAGAACATGACTCCAATCCAGAGCACACTCAAAATATGCAAAATGTTAACAACAACAACTGCAAGAATGGACTTATGGATACACACACAGGGAAGGATCGTATGGGACCGAAACGTTGGTCTTTGTGTGTGCATCATTAAATCCTTTTTTGATATTTTTGACCACACATTATATAAGTTATGGTGGGTAAAAAAGTGGTAAAAACCCTCCCTTATACTGTTTGGGGTATTAATCCCTCTTCATTCGCTTGAGCAGGGTATATCTGCCAATACCATAATCTGCAGATGATACTTGGTTTATATATACCTCCACCGTACAGTAAATAAATATATCCCCTGTGAGCACCTTCACGTCTCGGACAGGTCTGCAACCGTTTTTTGCAGTACTTTTTGGATTATAGCACGCCCGCTTATAGTATTGATCTATTGATATTTTATCATCACTGAAGGATTTATAAATGACGTTATTTTATTCTTTTTCAGTTACTTTTTTGAAATTATAATGCATTCTTAGAATAACAATTTAGACTTTGACGTCCTCGAAAAGAGGCGGAAGACCAGTTTGGGAGATATTTTCTCTCTATGCAAACACAGACAACTGCACTTACACCCACTGTGACAGAGAAGTTTAATCGGTCTAAAACATCACTAATAAAACAGAGTAAAACACGGTGGAACATTTGCAGCTTAGAGCATTACGTTAAGGCAGAGATGATTCCCAGGGGTTTACAAATTAAAGTGTTGCCTACCTGGGAAAATAACGATACGTATAGAGCAAGAATGGGAAACTGTACTTAACAGATGCTCCTTGGAACGTTTAAAGCTCATCATTGAGCACAACCAAATTGAGCTCGAAAAAAAAACAAACGAGAAATTGTGCAGCTTCGAATATATCTATCTGCTCCGGAAGCACTTAACGAGTGGTGGACTTTTGAGGTTACATGTACAGAGGAATTGTATAAATTCGGAAAAATCCTTGATAAAGTGTTTTCACACGAAACGCGTAGGAGGTTGTTAACCTCTGTTTTTAAGATGGCTCAATAAAGAAGATTTTTTATTCATACATTTGGGACCCATTCTTGGCTGTGCGTCAGTTTTTCTCTTGTCTGTCTTTAAATTCGGAAAGAACCTGATGGAAGTTAAGAGGAACACATTTTTGCGAGATTTACAATATTGTATTAATAAACATGTGTATTTTTTGGAGAATTCCAGGTGAGAAAAGATTGAGAGGAAGACAGACTTATGTATCAACGACGGATGCTTGATCATCAGATGCCGATACGGGGGAGAGATTAATAGAAATCTTCGCCTAGGCTTTCCTCCTCCTTCTTCTTCTGCTTCCTCCTCCTCCTCTACTTTTTTACACCATGGCGGAGGGGGGGAGGGGGGGATCAGCAGTAAACATAGGAGACGTAGTAGACGGGGAAGGAAGAACTCTCAGAGACCGGGGCAGATGGGATTATATGTGAAAAGAAAATACTATAGTGCGCTACTAATAATGTTCTCTAATGTCTAAGTGATAATAAAACCAGTTAATTCAACACCTATGTGATAAATGGGAACAACAACATCTAGTTGAATGATTTGGCGTCTGCTGCTGTATCATACAGAGTGACTCTGCACCCCTAGAACAGTGAAACAGAAAAACAACAGCGCAAACGCATAGTGGAGTAAATTCAAAATATATTAAAATACAAAAAGTAAAATATCTGCGTACATCAGATCAGATTAAGTAGGCGTTTTATGCACTCAGGCATATGTTACCCGACACCGCACGTCACCAGCAACAGGAGAGCATGAACTCACGGCACCCACAGGAACAGCTGAGCCGTCAGATGGACAACAATGAATCTGGATGGTAGAACTTAGTCCGGCATCAGGGGATTTCTCTCCGTCTTCTAACGGTTCTCCATCGGTTGCCCGGTCTTTGTGGAGACCCGTTCCGGTACCAGGGCTGGAATGATCACCGTCCGGCTTCCAGCACTGTTCCTCTGCGACACTTTGCGGCACGCCGTTGGCAGGGGCGGTCGCAATTCACTAGCCACGTCACGGATACTGGCAGTCAATAGACGTGTAATACACGTAAAGTCAATATCAGGATAACTCGAGATAGAACTTAGAGATATCAATAGTAGAAATGGAGTCACTCGTACACCATCCATCCTACGCGTTTCATAGCATACGCTACTTCTTCAGGGATAACAAATGATTAGAACAAATGAGTATATATACCTCAATAGTCATATATGATTGGTTCTGTGTGACCACTCATCACTAATCACATCGCAAAAAACTCATTTGCACACCTGAGACTAAGCCCAGATAATGCTGACATCAGTGATGGCTAATTGTGAAACATTCCACTTAACCACTCACATGCTGACTAGACAAGACATTTTAAACATTTAATCATATAATAAATCAAACTTTAATAAAAACAGCAAAAATATAAAATTACAATTTTAGTTATGTAGAAGAGGAGCTCTGAAATAAAATAAACAGCTGTTAGTATATAAAACCAACATAGCTTTGTGTGCACACATAGTCAACATATTACTTATAGCTTATATGTTAACCCCAGTTGGAATGAATTAAATGAAGACAAAAACACAGGAAGGACAAAGGTCCAATAATTAGCCATATAAGCACCATATATCTATATTCTCATTGAGACCCTTATGTCCCAAAGTGCCCAATTTTTTAATCCAGAATGTCTCCTGTATAGAGATATCCTTATTTCTATCACCTCCCCTTCTGCTACGTGGGACCTGTTTAATACCTTTGAAGGTTAAAGATGACTTATGTATCAACGACGGATGCTTGATCATCAGATGCCGATACGGGGGAGAAATTAATAGAAATTTTCGCCTAGGCTTTCCTCCTTCTTCCTCCTCTACTTTTTTACACCATGGCGGAGGGGGGGGGGTCAGCAGTAAACATAGGAGACGTAGTAGACGGGGAAGGAAGAACTCTCAGAGACCGGGGCAGATGGTGTTATATACCTTCGAAGGACAAGAGATCAGAAGCAAAACAAGAAAGGGAGAAGGTAGTATTACCTACTATTGGGCTATAAGTTATCAACTTGTCACAGCACCGTCTTACCTCCCAACAAGAACAGGTCCTGTCCAGAGGCTTGTCCTTTTTACCAACACCAGTTTTGGACAAATTCATATGTATTAAGGACGTGTTTCTCTTCTGCAGGACACTCCTGCTTAAAAAATTGTATGCGAAGGATGATCTCACAACATTTGATTGCAAGATACTCCAGGATATGATATCCATGGTGGATGAAAACAAAGGAGAGTCTCTAACGGTGGCTGATAAAAATTAAATTTGGCCCTAAATCCACCTTTACTCCACCTTTTTCATATAAGCCCTGCAATAGCCACTTTTTTTCAGTTGGATATCTTGCTAAGGGCAACCTTACAGACTCTGAGCAGGACTGCTTAAAACAACTTAAAGATCTTAAGGACGTCATTTTTAAGCCCTCAGATTAAGGGGGCAACATAGTCCTCTGGCCCACTGAGACGTACATTCAGGAATCAACTTTTACATCCATTGAATTACAAAAGGATATTCCTTGATCCAACTGATAGATTCAAAATTCTAGTTGATGAACTTCTCACCAGAGCCCTTGACAACGGCACCATCACAACCAAGGAATCCAAGTTCTTGAGAGTTGCACATGCCAGGATTCCAACGATGTATTTTCTCCCAAAGGTGCATAAGGATTTAAAGTGCCCCCCCCCCCCATGTCGGCCCATAGTATCTGGGATAGGGGGGCTGTGTAAGAATATCTGTACCTTCATTGATGTCTTCCTTTAACCTCATGTGGTAAGTTTACCATCATTTTGTGAGGGACAGATTTGAGGTCCTCTTGAAAATTCAGGACATTATGGTTCAGAAAGGGACGTATCTGGTAACCTGCGATGTGGAGTCACTGTACTCCAACATAGATCATAAGGATGGCATTGCATTAGTGGAATAGGTTTTAAGAATGCAAAATACTGATACAAAGGAAATATGTGACTTGGTTATTCTCTTTCTCACTTTCATTCTATCCCACAATTATTTTATGTTTAACAGCAAATATTATGTTCAAACTAGGGGCACTGCGAGGGGGGCGAAATGCGCCCCATTGTATGCAAACCTCTTTTTTGGGATGGTGGGAGGAGAGATTCTTTACCGATCTGAATTACCAGTCACATCCGCCTCTGGAGTCGATACATAGACGACGTCTTCTTCCTATGAGAGGGAGACGTCATCGAATGTACTAAAATTCATTGAGACACTCAACTGCAACCCACTTAACATTCATTTAACACATGAGATTTCTGATACATCAGTCTCCTTCCTCGGTCTTCAAATTACAATTACAAATGATCTGAGAGTTGAGGTAGATGTTTTCAGAAAGAGTACAGCTACAAATAGTATTTTGATACAGCTGCCATCCGACCTCTCTTCAGAGGGGTATACCTGTTGGCCAACTTTTTCGCCTTAAACGCAACTGTTCTACTACAGCTGTTTTTGTTGACAGGGCTAGGGAGCTGGAACTCTTATTTCAAGAGGGAGGGTACAGTGATAGGTGCTTTAAGAGAGCTCTCTATAGGGTCAATCATCGCAACAGAGAGAGTCTGCTGATCCCTAAAGTTAAAACATCTAATATCGGTGCTCCTGTACCAGTTCGATTTATTTCCACCTATAACCGACACAGGGAAGAACTTAGAGCTGTTATTCAATGCCACTGGGGGATTTTACAGAGTGAACAAAGTCTGGAGAAGGTGATTGGGCCCAGGGAGCAGATGACCACACATGGGCCACCAACCTCAGAGACCAGTTAGTGCATAGCCACTTCAACCAGACTGTGGCTATGAAAAACCCGTCCAAAGGGACATACCCATGTGGCAAATGCAAATGGTGCAGGTTTATCTCTAAGCAGAAAACATTTTGTAACAGCAGTGGCACAAGAGTTTTTAAGGTCAGGGATTTTTACCAATTGTAATACTAAGGGATTAATCTATGTATTATCATGCCCGTGCCTTCTTCTCTATGAAGGGATGACCTCCAGAGAACTAAAGGTGCATGTTTTGGAACACGCATTTAACATTCGCAATGCTAGTAGGGATTTGGCAAGGGCTAAAAAGCTTACTAGCGTTGCTA
Organism: Ascaphus truei; assembly: GCF_040206685.1. NCBI lineage: Eukaryota > Metazoa > Chordata > Amphibia > Anura > Ascaphidae > Ascaphus > Ascaphus truei. The sequence continues at coordinate 32,563,414 of NC_134494.1, forward strand.
GGCATTTTCATTTTAAACATGCATGTTCCACTAAGGGATTTTTGGCTTGAGAATAGAGAACGTCTCTTTAGGGAATAGAGGAGGCAATCTAGAGGCAGAATTGCTACGTCATGAATGCAGATGGATATTTAACTTAGACTGCGTTGTACCCAAAAGGCTTAACGAGGATCTAAGCTTTTCATCATTTATATAATGTTTATACAACGCACGTAGGAAACAGAGTGTTTTACACACGGTAATATTCTGGGTATGAGGATCTGCTTGTACTTCCCTGCTCTCTGCTTCTAATGTTAACTTTTTCTTGCCTGTGCTGCTTTATTTTACCTGTCTGCAACTGGACTGATATCTCCATATCTTATGTCTCCCACCATGCTCCGATGTACACCTCCTGCTTCGAGTGACATCATACATTCAGCGTATGAAGTCGATTGATTGAGGACGTCCAGACACGCCCCTGACGAAGCTGTTCCTGGCGAAACGCCGCGTTGGGTGTCTTTGCAGACCGTCTCCCTTACCTTTACTCTAGCCTCCAGCTTTTTCAGCCGTTAGCAGTCAACTATCCCTCGGATTATCCTGTGCCTAATATCCAGCCGCTTCAGCCTTCAACAGCTAATTGCACCGCGGATGAGCCGGCGCTAAGATCTGAATCTTGGAACCCTCCGGTTCCATACAGCTGATTGCGGGCATCTCTGGGAACTCACTCTGCTTCCGGGAGTCTGCAGCTCTAACATTCTCTTACCTGAATTGCATGGACTTCACTGGCGTCTTCATGGAGCCAACGCAAAGGTTTCTATACTGCATGGGACATACTCCACTTAAGTGTTCACCGCATCTGGCCTAATTAGGTTTACCAACAGCTCTGTGGACATTGTAGTACCTTAGACACCCCTATATTATTCCTTATATGTGTCAATGGGTCGATTTGCATGTTCAAGTTCTACGCAAGCATTTATTCCACCCCTTACTACACTGGAAGTATAATATCCCTTAAATGTACAGGCTACACCTTGTTGTCACTGTGTTTTCAACACTGATAGTGCTGTTGTTCCACCAGGGTGTACCTCGTACATCATGTTGCTGTTTGTGCCTTATGCATGTAGTGGGGTACCCCCTGGCTACTAAATCTACCCAATGGGCTGGCAGTAAACCCTGGTATTCACGGGTTTGCCAGTAGTTATCATGGGGTTTTCCTCCTTCATCCTTGATGCTGCGCTTGAGTGACAGGAGGGGGTGGCATATCCTGTTGTGGCTGGGCCAACGGGATGCCCGCCGTCTGGCTTAAGGGCAGGACCGCCCTAAAGTGAGTTGGTTGTTCCTTCCCCATGAGGAAGGCAGGTCACAACTGGAGCCTGAGATTGGGGACTTCCCATGTGCTCGTCTCTCCGGGGAGGAGTAGAGTGACTATACCTCTGCCTCCGCTAAGGAGGTGGGGAAGAGCTAGGACGGTTGCGGGTGCCCTAGGCCCGTTGTAACGGTCCAGGGACTATCTCCGGTGATACCAGAGAGCTGATATACGAGACTGTGATCCGGCAGGTGACTGCTGGCTACCTGTACCTTACTGCACTGAGTAGTAATAAACCCATTCCTGTTTTGCAATATACCTCCTGCCTCGTGTGTGATCTAACTGGGGGGAAAGTTACGATTATACCGTGGGAGATCGCCTCCATATCCCTGGATCCTACGGCAGATGGAGGCGCGGCACTGCTAAGTATACCGTGGGGTAAGGACCCCAGAAGCCAGTTCCTGAAGTCCCAAAGTTACCACGGACAACTCGGCCCTCCTGTTACCAGCAGGTATGCACCACAAACACCCAGTAATGGCCCCGATCTGTGATTGGGGGGGGGGGAGGGGGGGGTGAAACACCGTTACATGTATATTGCTAAATTTATTTTCAATGAGGCACAGAGTCTTTACAGCTGGCTTCACAGACACCCCCTCTTTTGGGAGATGCATATTGTTTGCCATACCCCCCCTGCCCCCCCCTCCCGCACCCCACCCCTCGCCCCAATCATTGGGATCACTGTAAGTAGTATAAGTACTCTTAGTACTTTCTGTGGTACAAATTTTGTCTACAGACACCTTTTTCATTTATGACACACATACTGTAGGAGCCTTTACAGCATTTCTTTATTAACATTAGTATCCAGCTGTGACTTCGGTTGTAGAGGAGACGGCCCATTATATGTTTTTTAGTGTTTTATCATAGTATGTCTGGTTTGTCCTTTTTTCTATTGCTTGTTTAATAAACATATACTTTTGGAGCCACTCAGAGTACCCCATTTGGAGTTTATGCGAGTCCTGACCTTCTAGAACGTGCTCTTTTCTCTTCATTGCTACAGCGGTCTGCAACCCTGCCATTCCCCATCATCTCTCAGATACAGGCATACCCCGCATTAACGTACGCAATGGGACCGGAGCATGTATGTAAAGCAAAAATGTACTTAAAGTGAAGCACTACCTTTTCCCCACTTATCGATGCATGTACTGTACTGCAATCTTCATATACAGGCATAACTGATGTAAATAACACATTTGTAACAGGCTCTATAGTCTCCCCGCTTGCGCACAGCTTCGGTACAGGTAGGGAGCCGGTATTGGTGTTCAGGACGTGATGACAGGCGCATGCGTGAGCTGCCGTTTTCCTATTGAGCGATATGTCCTTACTCGCGAGTGTACATAAAGTGAGTGTCCTTAAACTGGGGTATGCCTGTAATGGGGAAGGGCAGCGTTGCAGACCTATCTGAGACATTTGAAGGTGCTCACAAATTATATTTTTATTTGCTTGATATTTTTTTGCATATTTTGCATATTTTGAGTGTACTCTGGATCCATGTTCTGTTTGACTCCATAAAGCACCTAGAGAACCCCATACCTGTACTTAACATGCATGTCAGGCGTGCTTTGCTGAACTAATGGTTTGTATAATAAGATGTGGTTTTAATGGTGTGGTCACATTATGGATCCAACTGAACACATGGCAGTGCTTTGTTTAAAATGCTAAAGTGCTGTTTTTACAGATAAAATATAAAATACAAACAAGTATTTTTTAAAACAAATATAAGGATTGAAATTCATGTGTTATGTTATCTACAGTAGGGATCTGAAAGGAAGGAGTGGGTTTTTTTTAATCTGGTTTCCTGCCTGGTGATAAAAGCTGATTTCTGTAGATTCCTCCTTGTCTTAGAACCAACCAGGAAATGCAGGAAACGTAACAATCAGTGAGACAAAACTAATCAGAAGAGAAATACAACAACCGGTAAGCGTCAAGATACTCCAGGGGTGCTCAACGCCAGTCCTCGAGAAGCCCCAACAGGTCAGGTTTTATGGCGTGAAGGAGCCGCTCTCCTGTTCCGCCTATTCACTCAAACACTACTTATCAAAATCCTCCCCCTGCAAACTGAGGCCTTAAAAAGTCAACAGATTTATCGCACACAGCTGTATTCAGTGGATTGTTGCTTTGTGTCATAAATCTGGTGCTGTTTTTTCCCCCAGTTGTGTGGCGGACTTTAGTAACTGAATCTCCCGTGGCTTATCTCTCCCGCCCCAACAGAGTTTCTTCTTGAGATGAGCGAGTCCGGACTTTTCAAATCCATCACACCTGATGCCCCGAGCACATTTTTTGCCCCAGGGCTCGTATTTGTTCTGGGCCTGAGGCGAAATCGTGGAGCAACATCGTTTTAGTTTCCACTTAACCTCAGATCTCACAGTATTTAACCCCCGCTTCCTAATAAAGCCGGCTTTCCCTTCCCTGGCTGCTTTTTGGAAGCGGCAGACAAGGGGAAGAGCCAGGATAATCGTCCCAGGCTCCAGGACGGCCGCCCGTTACCAGAAGTTAGGCATAATGTCTGTGAACATCTGCCCAGCTTGGCTCTCCTGTGCTGGGGCCTTGATCCCTTCTGCTGGTGGGCCCACTGTCCCTCCCTCACACGCAACAATCCTGGACCCGTAAAATCTGTCGGCGGGCATGGGTGGGAGGTGGGAGATGGGAGAAAGGGGGAGGGAGAAGCTTGGAGGGGGCATAAAATAAAGCAATAATGTAGCCTCCATCTGGGGACTACTAAATAATGTAAGGGGTTAACAGCCTTAATGGGTTAACTGGGGGATCACTCAAGTTACACCCCTCCCCATCATGTGATGTAGGATGACTACGCAGGTCTTGTGACAAGTAATGTCACCATAGTGAGATAGAAGGGTGTATATATAGCTCCACCCAATGTTCTAGAAACAGGTTCCTTGGAGTTTCAGTTAGAGGGCCTCACTGTGAGTCACGTTTATATGTTTAAGTGTATTTCTGTGTATTTTTTTGCATTTTACTATATGTCTATAAAGTTTATTTGAGTGTATATTCACATATTTATTATGTTACTATGGTATTGTATTAACACGAATGTTATATCAGTATACACATAGTCTGCATATACATTTTTAGCAGCACTACATGTTTGCCAGCAGATTGAATCCCTACAGGGACTTTCAGTGCATTTTAGTGCCTGCTCACGCTTCCTCTGCCTCTATGCAGGGCATTTCCTTGTTTATGTCCGGTCACTATGGATACCAGGAGTGACGCAGGACGTCGCAAGCGTCATGATGTCATCGGCATCATGCTTGATGACATCAGAATATCGGCAAGACCAGAGAAACACCTATACAGCAGAAAGAGGCACACAGAAGTTTGACATTAACCCCTGAGGAAGCTCTTTGAGTGAAATGCGTAGGGTGAGTGTGCAAACCACCTGGAGCCCCCCTGAGGGTTGTGGAAGACCATTCTGAGGATCCTGGACCACGTTCTGCCTGGTTTCTACTTGTACCTGGCATTCCCTATGGACAGCCACCACAAGTGCTAATTCCAGGAACAAGTGATAAGATCCTTATCCACATTCTGACCGAGGGTAGTCCACATGCCTGCACCTCTAGCACTTATGTAAGTGTAATACTTTTGATTATTTGTTTATAAAATCTCTACTATCTGTGTCCTCTCTGTTCTGTGTCACACAACTGTATATATCTCAAACACACAATGTTGTGCCACAATCTAATCACCCTTACAAACCCCAAATAAGTCAATAACCAAGGAGTCAGGTAAATATGACCTCTGGTGGTGCTAAGGACCGATATCATGTAAAACACACAAAAAGAACAACGCAAGTCCTATATGAAGCACTCAAATCGACAAGAGAAATTTAAATAAACAGATGGACTTTATTAATAATCACAGAAAAAACAAAGACAAGTAAAAAATAAGTAAAAAAAAGAGAGTGATACCGCTAAACTCCTAATAAAAAGTGAACTGTTACAGCTGATTTGTGGACGCGCTAGATGTCATGCAGGGGGCCGGGTGGCGTTAAACGATGTTACACCTGCATATTGAAGATCGTATGACCCTCTGTGCTCTATCCAATACCAGCGATGCGCCTCTGACCGGCGGACGTGCTGAATGCTGTGTAGGGATTTGGATCGCGGCTGCTGACGCTGTGTTTACTTACTGTGGATCGTGTGTCCCTGCGTGCTCCGTTCCAGCTTTGCTTTAACGCTGTACTATCTAAGATTTATTTTACTTACCTGCAGTGGAGCATCACGGCTACATTTTGGCGAGTTAGCCTCAGTTTGCCTATGCAGTCGAGACCTGCACACAGATATCAGGCTCTCTACAGCAACCGGATGACATTTCTCAGCTGATGAGTATAACTTTACTTTTTGCTGTTTATTTAAATTTCTCTTGTCAATTTGAGTGCTTCATATAGGACTTGCTTTGTTCTTTTTGTGTGATATATATACACTTAATTGTACTATTCAGTCAATCACTTCCTTTTTAAATAAGCACCCTTATCTGTTTGCTTAAATTATTAACCTATACATATCATTTTATATACTGTAGGTAGGCATAAAGAAAAAGATAGCAGCATCTGCCTAATCTCTCCTCTTCCTGTACACACGTATATCAGTTCTAATTGTTTTTTTAACACCCTTATCTGATGGTTATATTTTTAATAGGCAGGCAGCGAAACCAAAGTCCAGCACCTGACCTGTGTCTTCTTTCTCTACCAGTATACATGCAATTTACAAAATTATGTATATATATATAGGTTATGGTGAGTAAAAAAAGTGACAAAAACTCTCCACAGTAAAGCATAGAGCAAATGGAGATAATACTGTATGCTCATCTGCATGTCTTAGACAGGTCTGCAACCCCGCCTTTCACCATTATCACTCAGCACACAGCACTTCCACTGCAGCAAGGGATTCTGGGAAATGACATGCAAATGAGCACACAGTGCCACCTTTTGTCTCAAGCTCACATTACATGAACAACCCTTAAGCCAAGGCATGCTGCTTTAAACATAGCTTTTAAACATAGCCTGGGATGAGATGCAAAGCCAGTAAACCCACTCACTTTGCATGTCATTTCCCAGAATCCCTTGCTGCAGTGGAAGTGCTGTGTGCTGGGTGATAATGGTGAAAGGCAGGGTTGCAGACCTGTCTAAGACATGCAAATGATCATACAGTAATATTTCCAATATTTCCAATATTTTTTTACCCACCATAACCTTAATAATGTGTGGTGAAGACCTACTCTTAGTCTCAAACAAGCAGAGCCAGTACAACCAACCTTACACTGAAGAGACCCACAAGGTCAAAACAGCCTGTCTGTGAGTGGGTTTACTGGCTTTGCATCTCATCCCAGGCTATGTTTAAAAGCTATGTTTAAAGCAGCATGCATTGGCTTAAGGGTTGTTCATGTAATATGAGCTTGAGACAAAAGGTGGCACTGTGTGCTCATTTGCATGTCATTTCCCAGAATCCCTTGCTGCTGTGGAAGTGCTGTGCGCTGGGTGATAATGGTGAAAGGCGGGGTTGCAGACCTGTCTAAGACATGCAAATGAGCATACAGTGATATTTCCATTTTGCTATATATATAGATATATATATATAAAATAAGACACACAGTTATACCGCATGCACGCCAAATATGAAAGTTACCCAAGGACTGTCATAAATATGTGATATATAATCAATAGACAGTGGTGCTCAATGGATAATAGTATTTATAGTACAGCAGGAAAGCATCCATATAGTAAGCACACGGGTATACCAAAATAGGATATAAGTGATGAATTTTAATAATAATGGATAAAAACAGGGGATGAAATTTTAAAAAGGGAGGGGGTCTCCACAAGAACAATTCTAATAACCATGGGGACAAGATATGGTACAGAAACAACTCAATGGTTGTAAAGATATGCTGGCGTCATAGGCTGTAAGCGTGGCATGGGATGCAATAATGCTGCTAGTACCAGCCAACTTGACACAGCCAACCACATGAAACACACAGTACCTCAGTGCTGCAGAAACTGAGTACTAGAAATCATTGAGAGGATAACATAAGCCTCATCTCGTGGTTACTGTAATAGATTCCAAAAATAAGTACCAGTGAGAAAAGTCCAGACCATAAACAGCATATGATTGCATAAGGTGGAATTGATACATCACCAAAAGCTGGTAGGTGAAGCCAGTGGACAGGTGTGTCCCTAATGGTGAAAAGCCAGGGGTCCCCCTCCAGAACACTCCCACTCCAACGCGTTTCGACTGAACGGTCTTCTTCTGGGAGTCCCTGTTTTTATCCATTATTAATCAAATTCATCACTTATATCCTATTTTGGTATACCCGTGTGCTTACTATATGGATGCTTTTCTGTTGTTATATATATATATATATATATATACATATATATATATATATATATATATATATATATATATATATATATATATATATATATATATATATATATATATAGCAACTGTAAATATATATATTAATATATATATATACATATATATATAATACAATGATATTATTTTTGCTAAAATAACTCCGGACTACACCACGTTAAGATTTTTTGCATATTTTCTCCATTATCCCAAAAAAAACACCTTTTGTTAAGTTTTGGAAAAACCAAATGCAAAACCCTTTTTATTTAGTACTGAACCTAAAACCAAAACATGGCATCATGTGCGTCACGTGCGTCAGGGGCATCTGGAGCACATCTGTAGCTTATTCTGTAGATGTTCCATCCATTGAGAGGTCCATCCCATGTACTGTGCGGCTGCTTCTCCGTGTCAGTGAGGGCGCTGAGCTCAATTCAAACAGATGGAGAAGAGGCGTCACGGCATAATGAGTCGCAGCCGGAGTTTACCTTGTGACCTGAAGCCGGTAAAATATTCTGGGAGGCAAATGGCTCGTGCCAACGTAATATTGTGGTGGATGTCAAAGGACAGAAAAGTCCATGAGCTTACATGGTAAAGCTAATGTTAAGGAGGTAAAGGATGTGCTACATTGTTGCATACACTTAGGGGTTTATGTATCACGGCAAACATGGGGCAATTCTGGGGCAAAATAACTGCACCATATGTTTCAAATACTAAAATCCTATTGATTTCAATATGACTTTTTTCTTTAATAGATACTGTATACACTGGACAGTGTTGCCCCGGAATCGCACCATATTTGGCTTGATACATAGACCTCTGAATGTTTAATAATTCCAATACTACAAGTTACGAGGAGGAACCGCACAGTAAAAAGCCGCAGTCTGGTGGATGTTGTTGAGAGGATCTTACCTTTTCATCTTTAGTCGCCTGCATCTCTTATTTGTTGCTTATTTATAGTCCAGTCCTCAACGGCCACCAACAAGTCAGGTTTTCAGGATATCCCTGCTTGAGCACAGGTGGATCAATCAGTGGCTCAGTCGTTGACTACACCACCTGTGCTGAAGCAGGGATCTCCTCAAATCCTGACCTGTTGGTGGCTCTTGAGGACTGGAATTGGCTACCCCTGCTGTAGAGCCATGCAGGGTGTAGGAAATACCCCAGACTGAAATGTGGGATACAGATATTAAATCTCATGCTAAACCCTTGTATTCCCACGGGATACTGTATACAAGAGACATTTGAAAACTTGCCGATTTGCTTCGCAATTTCATTCACGTTATGTGGACAAAAATGAGCAATGAAACTCCATGTCATTTTAACTCTGCTTTCTATATTGTTAAGTCATTTGGGGTTAAGGTTAAGTGCAGGGTTTCCTATTTAATGATTAACCATGAAATGTATTAACTGTTTGAGTTTGACGGCAGAATATTATCTTATCATTGCCATGATTGCATACACATATTCATTGCTACTGGGAGCTGCTAATGTCTGTCTCCCTGCTCTAATGTTCTAATATATCACAGGAAGCTCCTTGCATCTTATTTCGCAGGAGTTCACGAGTAATACCAGCGGCAGCCGCTCCCCACATCACCCCTATCTCATTCACCTAATGCAGGGGTGCTCAGCTCCATTCCTCAAGTGTCCCCCAATAGGTCAGGGTTTCAGAATGCCCCTGCTTCAGCACAGTTGGCTCAATCATTCTCTGCTTCAGCACAGGTGGCTCAATCAGAGGCTCAGTCTTTGAGCCACCTGAGCTGAAGCTGGGATATCCTGAATACCTGACCTATTGGGGACAGGGGGGGGGGGGGAGGGTTGGGTTGAGGACTGGAGTTGAGTCCCTGTGCCCTAATATAAACTAATTTTCTATTGCACTATAGTTGAGTAATACTTCATTGTTCCCTTCTCTTTTTTATCCCCCTTTTTAAGACTGTTATATAGCCCAGTGCTCTACAAATGCGCATCCGTGTGACACACAAAAGGCCTTAGAATATGAATATGCAGTATAAATACAGTTTGTTATATACAGGCAAAGCGTCACTTGGGGTGAAACGCGTGGGAGTTTTTTTTTCTAGTGCGCTACTCATCAACATGTCCTGAATAAAGATTGTGTATTTTTATATAGTGATTGATTTCCCTTGAGATCCGTTGCCCACGACGACATTATTGCTAAATGCGCGCCGACGCATGTACTTGGCCTGGATAGATTGGAGGGGGGGGGGAGGAGTACGCGCTGTAGAACCCACTGCGACCGCAGCCTAAAGTGAAGCCGACTCTACTACACATGACACACTCTCAGCATTGTGACTGGTGCGGGAGACTGGCAGTGCGGGAGACTTGCAGTGCTGGAGACTGGCAGCGCGGGAGACTGGCAGCGCGGGAGACTGGCAGTGCTAGAGACTGGCAGCGCGGGAGACTGGCAGCTCGGGAGACTGGCAGCACGGGAGACTGGCTGCTCGGGAGACTGGCAGCGCGGGAGACTGGCAGTGCTGGAGACTGGCAGCGCGGGAGACTGGCAGCTCGGGAGACTGGCAGCGCGGGAGACTGGCTGCTCGGGAGACTGGCAGCGCGGGAGACTTGCAGTGCTGGAGACTGGCAGCGCGGGAGACTGGCAGCTCGGGAGACTGGCAGCGCGGGAGACTGGCAGCGCGGGAGACTTGCAGTGCTAGAGACTGGCAGCGCGGGAGACTGGCAGCTCGGGAGACTGGCAGCGCGGGAGACTGGCAGCTCGGGAGACTGGCAGCGCGGGAGACTGGCAGCGCGGGAGACTGGCAGCTCGGGAGACTGGCAGCGCGGGAGACTGGCAGCGCGGGAGACTGGCAGCGCGGGAGACTTGCAGTGCTAGAGACTGGCAGCGCGGGAGACTGGCAGCTCGGGAGACTGGCAGCGCGGGAGACTGGCAGCTCGGGAGACTGGCAGCGCGGGAGACTGGCAGCTCGGGAGACTTGCAGTGCTGGAGACTGGCAGCGCGGGAGACTGGCTGCTCGGGAGACTGGCAGCGTGGGAGACTTGCAGTGCTGGAGACTGGCAGCGCGGGAGACTGGCAGCGCGGGAGACTGGCAGCGCGGGAGACTGGCAGCTCGGGAGACTGGCAGCGCGGGAGACTGGCAGGGCTGGAAGACTCCAGTTCTCCCAAATTTCTAACCACAACCCTGGAAGTTTAGAGATCAGCCGGGAAACCCAGCAGCGTCGGGTTTTTCAGAACTCACCAGAAAAAGATAATTGCTAAAAAAACAAAGAAAAGTAACATGTGGAACAATTATCACATTGCGTGAGGGATAACAGGCCTGCGTAAAGGATTTAGTTCCAACCCGGTCAACCTGGGCGGTATCTAGGGTGCACTGGGGTAATTGGTAATTGATAGCGACACCAAAAGAGATGTGTTTCTCTCCACAGAAAGAGGGAAACTTGAAACCCCAGTTACGTGCACTCTCCAAATTCCTAACAATGGGGATTGGGTAATACAGAAATGTCATTGGTGAGCGTGACTAGCACGGGGAAACCTGATCGTAAGTGTAACTGGTAACCCCCAAACAGGTAGTGATAAGTAATCTCATATATGATAAAAACTTGGCTTTATTTTTACAATTAATTAAAACCAGAGACAGCACATAAAACACAGACAAAGCTCAGTTTTAGCACATCCAGTGAAAATCATACACGGTACAGTGCCTAAATATATATGTATAAATATCTATTAAGTAAAATGGTCTTTTAGTTTGACATTTTTGGCCAAAATTGTTGTAAGCCCCTGAGCCAACGTCACGGCAGACCACAATTCAGGGGTCCCTAACGCTAATATAAATTCTTAATAACCTGTGTAATAACAGGAAGAATGATTTATAGTAAATCTGTCAATATTAGTTGCAAAGTTCTAAGTCTGATTGAAGCCTTTATTAACCTGTACATTACCAGGAAAAGCACTCTGAATTAGAGTTGTCACAACCATCCTGCAAGCAAGCAAGTTCCCATGTGTGGAAGATGCTATGGAGTGAGCCCTTAACCATTTAAATGTGGGAGGGGGTGAGCTTAAATTAAGTAGGAGGTTGCCAACCTCCAATCAGCCAGGACTAGCTGAAACACAATTGTAAAATATACTGGACACCTAACAAGCTCCTATTGAACCCCCAAAATAACCACAACATATATATAAGCATATGAGTGTCACAGAGGAGTGCTACTGAGCATGGCATTATATATTTAAAACCAGAGACAGCACATAAAACACAGACAAAGCTCAGTAGCACTCCACATCCGGGTGGACCAGCGCATTCAAGAGAGATGCCAGGAGCGCCAGCGTCCCTGATTTATGCCGCCCACGGCTGCTTCTCCTAGGTCTCCTCCCTTGGCCCTTCCAGCATTGGACGCCCCTGAGCCGATGCAGATCGGTAGTCAACAGCTCCGGACCGCTGAAAGAACACGCCGCCGAAATGAGGGCCTCTGCTTCTACTGTGGTTCCCCGGATCACCAAGTACGTCACTGCCGCCTGAGACCGGTAAACGAGAACGCCCAGTAAAATTTGAGGGGCTTTTACTGGGTACCATCTCTCCTTGCCCCTCACCTCCCAAAGAGCTCCCGAAGAGAATTCTTTTGCCTATAACCCTCGAGGATCCCTATGTCCGGGTAGCGGTCGCAGCATTCATCGACTCCGGGTCTGATGGCAACTTCCTGGATCACGACTATGCCTGCAACAACCAAATCCCGTTAGTCAAGAAGAGGGTACCCATCGGCCTTGAGGCTATTGACGGCCGACCTCTCCAACCAGCGTTCATTATCTGGGAATCTGTTCCCCTCACACTCACCACCGTGGACGGTCACACCAAGGTCATCATCTTCGATGCCTTCCACTCACCCACAGTCCAGGTCATTCTGGGATTGCTGTGGCTCCAGATTCACAATCCGCATGTCGATTGGACGGACGAAATGCCGATCCAGTGGGGTCCTACCATGAAGGAGGCTGTCATACCCCCCGTAAACATGCTCGCTGGCCTCGACACTTCGTTACCACCTCTCTCCACCCTTCCAGAATTATACTGGGATTTCTTGGATGTCTTCAACAAGACCAAGGTTGAGGTTCTGCCACCTCATCGTTCGTATGACTGCCCCATAGAATTAATTCCTGGAGCCACACTCCTAAGTCTAAATTGTATCCCCTCTCCGTGCCTGAGACCGAGGCTATGACGACATACATCCAGGAGAACCTCAAGAGAGGCTTTATTCGGAACTCCACTTCCCCGGCCGGGGCAGGGTTCTTCTTCGTGAAGAAAAAGGATGGTTCCTTAAGACCCTGTATCGACTTTCGTGGGCTTAACAAAATCACAGTTAAAAACCGGTACCCCCTTCCCCTAATTTCGGAACTCTTTGACCGGCTCCAAGGAGCCTCTGTATTCTCCAAACGTGACCTGAGAGGAGCTTACAATCTAATTCGAATACTGGAGGGTGACGAGTGGAAGACTGCATTCAACACACTCACGGGCCATTATGAATATCTCGTGATGCCGTTTAGCCTCTGCAACGCCCCAGCTGTTTTCCAAGAATTTATGAATGACATCTTCCGGGATATTTTGAATAATTTCGTCATAGTATACCTAGACGACATCCTCATTTTCTCCAGAAACCTTTAGGAGCACATACATCATACCAAGGTGGTCCTCGCTCGGCTTCGCGCAAATAGCCTCTACGCGAAGATGGAGAAATGTCTCTTCCACCGATCATCCACAGCCTTCCTAGGCTATTTAATTTCCGACAAAGGCTTCACCATGGATCCTGAGAAATTGAAGGCTGCTCTAGACTGGCCGCTACCGAATTCCCTAAAAGCCGTCCAGCGTTTCCTTGGGTTCTCAAACTACTATCGGAAATGTATCCGTCATTTTTTCACTATTGCTCTGCCCATTACCGCTCTTACCAAGAAAGGGGCTGACCCATCAGCATGGTCCCCTGACACCATCAAAGCCTTCGAGTTCCTCAAAATAGCCTTCGTCTCCGCCCCCATCCTTCATCACCTGGACACATCTCTTCCCTTCACCCAAGGTACCCAGGTGCTTTGCCCCTTCCCTCTCAAAACTGAAGGCCAGGAAAAGAGTACCTGCTACCACCACTGCTGCTAGGGCCAGCATCACTCCTCTCCACTCCACTGTGCTGCCCTTCCTCCCTGTAGCTACTCTTGGCTGCCCTGGGGACAGAACCCTCTGCTGTACCCCCCTAGCCCTGGTTACTGCTCCTGGATGCCTACCTACCCACAGCCCTACCTCTGGGAACCCTGGGGGATCTGTCAGGGGGGTCACTCCTGGCAAGTCAGAACAAGGGACCTCCTGCCTACCTAGCTCATCCCTAGCTTCTGCCAGCTGCCTGACATCCCACTGACCTCCTATCTCCCCCTGCTCCACAGTGTCTCTCTGCCTAGCCTCCCCTAGGCCCAGCACCTCAGCCCCTGCTGATGACTCCTGCTGCTTACCTCCCTGCAACCCACCTGCACTCCTCTCCCCCCTGGGCAATCCTAACCCAGACACTGGAACTACCTGAGTGCACCTACCTCCCTGACCTTGTCTCCCCCTTACCAGGGATGAGCTATGGGGCACCTCTACAGATGCAACCGCCTTAGCTCTCGGCTGGCAGGTATCCCTGGGGTGGCACAAGCTTGCCACTGCCCATGATACCCCCAGCCCATAGCCAGGCTGCAACAGGGGGTTGCTGATCTGAGAAACTCCCTGAGGCTCTGCCAGGGTAATGGGGAACTCTAGCTGCCATACCTGCTGCTTTCCCTCCCCGGCTACCACTAGCCCTTCTTCTCCCACTGAGATCTGATGCTGGCTGCCTACCTGCAGCCTTCCCTCACTCCGCTTCTCCCTAGCTAATCCTAACCTGGATCCTAGGGACACCTGAGTGAGGCCATCTCCCTGACACTGCCTCCCCATTACCGGGGATGAGTTCAGGGTTGCTGGTGCAGATGCACCCACCTTAGCTCCTGGCTGGTAGGTGATCCTGGGGTGGTCTAACTGTGCCACTGCCCCGGATACCTCCAGCCCATAGCAAGGCTGCAACAGGGGGGCTCTTAACTGAGAGTCCCCTTGATGCTCCACCAAGGTAATGGGGAAGCCTGGCTGCCCTACAAGCTGCCCTTCCTTCCCCTCCCCTGGTGCCCCTATCTCCTGCCACCCTGGTCACCCCTATAGTGAAACAACAGGGTACAGTCATAGGAAAAATAAGTCAGGGTCAGTCTGCGACTTGGTCTGGCTTACCTCGCTGGTCCCCGCAGAGACCGCCGCCTTTGTTGGTCCCGATTGCAGGGGGGCTGGAGTGGCCTCCGCTGGCATCATCTGGGCCGGGCAGCAACGGGCCGTGCCGCAACAGCGCCCGGGCTTGGTACAGGTAAAACGGTGCAGGACAAGGGTCCCAGGTCTTTGTGGAGTAACACGGCTCCCGCCAAACCAGGTAAAATAACCCCCTCCCGCAATCCCTGTCCCTCCCCCCACTCAGAAAGGGCTCCGGTACTTTGCCGGAATCGCGGCTCTTCCGCTGCCGTCGCCGCCATGGGCGAGCCCCGGGTAGCTGCCGCAACAGTACCCGGCTTTGGTGCAGGGTTGCCGGCATGGATTGTGGGTCTCTGGTCCTCGCTGGTAATCGCCGACTCCGCCAAACAATGTGAAACACCCACCTCCCGCACACCCCAACCCTCCCCCAAATAAAATTGCCGCCGGCAGGATGCCGGAATGGCGGCTTCTTCTCCGCCGCCGCCGCCAGTTCGCCACCGGGATCTGATGGATGGCCGCCGCTCTCCACCGCTAACGGGGTCATCTCTTCCGTAGCTCGTGAGCGATGGCCCTGAGGGGCTTCTTCGCCCGGCCGCGCACGGTCCGGGCATTGGGCTTTATTGTGGCCCACTTTGTGGCAGTGGTAACACCGCCGCTTCTGCCAGAGCGTCTCCGTCGCCGGTGGACTACCCCCCGCAAGAGGCTGCTGAGTCCAAGGCGGAGTTGCTCGAGCGCCGGGCTCATTCTGGAGCGTCTCAGCCGCCGGTGGACTACCCCCCGCAAGAGGCTGCTGAGTCCAGGGCGGAGTTGCTTGAGCGCCGGGCTCAGGGAAGGGGTAAGTGGGTCGGGACAACGCCAGCTTCAGGAGCTCGTTCCGCTCCGCCTGGGACCACATCCCTCCCCACACAGACAACAGTGAAAGCTCTTCCAGGGAAAATGGACTGGCCGCCGCAACGGCCGTTACCTCTCCGGCTGTAAAACTCTCGGGGTCTCCGCGATCACCTGCTCCCTCCACAAGTCTCTGCCGTCCCGGAGCTGGGTCCATTCCCTGCTCTCTGGGCGGTTTGGTGGTTACAGCGGCTGCAGCTGGATCTTTGCTCAGCCTGCCGGGTTTCATGCTCACCGATCGCTGCCAATCTCTTAGCCTTGCCGGCTGCTGGTCCCTGCACCGACTTGATGCACTCGTCCGGTCTCGGTGCCCGGCTCCAGTCACATGGATGGCCGGCACTTTGGTTCTGGAGGCAATGCTTCTCACAAGTAGGGGAACAGTGAGGAGGTGCCATATCTTGTGTTATATGTTGTACACTGTGTGTTCAATATCTTTAGTCCCAGGAACTCGCAATTACCTTCGAGTTCCCACTATATTACAGGGTCACTCAGTACACTGTAATACAGGTCCAGTTCAGATCCCGCCGCTGCCACCAGTTTTATTAATAATGCCTGTGATGGTAACTTTGTGACAGGCTATTAATAATACACACCAAAAATATAACTGGGTTGAACTGAACGAGGCTTAGATATGATAAAATATAATTTATTCCTTGAAAAAGGTGAACACACGAGATTATACAAATAACAGACAAAATATGACACAAAATGGAATGATGAAATAGTCAGAAATCATGACTAGCAGTTCATACAGCAATCTTGAAAATTACCAAGACACGAAAGACAATAGCCATAGGCTGAGCCTGGTTCTTATACAATTATTTCTCATTGAACACAACCTAAACCCAGCCCCTCTCATAACTCAGTGGTGAGGTTGACAGTTTTCCCCAGAGTAAAACTCCTCCCACCCAAGGATGTTTAAAAACTGCTTTTCCTATCTAAATAACTTCATAACTTCAGTTCAGTAGTACTTACTGGCACGTGAGACATATTAATACATTCCGGCACGCATGACGCTCCCAATAAGACTAAATATTACCGTGTAATACTAAAATTAAGAGAGATATTAATATCTGTCTCTTAGTACCTGCTAGACATCATGTGTCTGTAATCCATATGTGCGAATCAGTCCCACAAATACACATATGTAGCTTTTAGCACGTTCAGCCGAGGACATCTCATAATATTCTTATATTTAATAAGGTCACTCATTCTGATATCTCCTTGGGTAACCGCACCCCTGGCCCCCATAATCCCTTGTCAATAAATCCTTTGAAGCAGGGACTCGTGTGTAGAGAACATTTGTCACAGGTGCTAGATTTCACACCCAATGCTCCAGACATGGGCCTAGCTGTCTCTACCAGCAATATACCCTTGGTCTGCCAATTAGGTATTAACATACTGTACACTACACCCCCTCTGTACTTTTCACACCCAACTTCAATCAAGCCTTTTGATGCCCAGATATTTCTGAAAAGACACCACACATATTTGTATTTTCCTAAACTGTAGCTCATTAACCCCTTAAGCCCCAGTGTGTGTGTGGTGCAGACACTGGCACAGAAACAATACATTTATACAGGGGAATAAACAGTTGGATGGCTGAAGCAAGGCAAAAACACATTACTGGACCCCAGTCCAGTTAACTCCTTGCTTCCCAGGTGAGAGTAGAGGGTGGCCAAATGGGGTGTAACCCCTTTAATCCCGGGCCAAATCCTCTCTATCATGACAATCCTGGAGTGGGGGCATTCTTCCAGATCGGCTGGCCACCCGGGCTTCAAAAGGACACTGGATTTAATCAAACAAACCTTTTGGTGGCCTAAAATGAGCAAAGACATTTTTTATTTCACGAGAGCTTGTCCGGTGTGCGCTCACAGTAAGTCCGTCCGACACAAACCATCTGGGCTTCTCCTGCCCCTTCCCATCCCTGAACGGCCTTGGAAACATATATCCATGGACTTTATTGTGGAACTCCCACCCTCTAAAGGGATGAATACGATCCTTGTAGTAGTGGACAGATTTTCCAAGCACACGCACTTTGTACCCCTCAAGGGTCTTCCCAATTTGGCTACCTTGGCCGACGTATTTTCTAAAGAAATTTTCAGGCTACACGGCGTTCCACTCACCATTGTCTCGGACAGGGGCACACAATTCATTTCTAAGTGTTGGCGAGCTTTTTCTCAGAGACTTGGCATATCCCTCCTCTTCTCCTCGGGTTATCACCCACAGACCAACGGCCAGACGGAGAGAATGAACCAGACCTTGGAGCAGTATCTTAGATGTTTTGTGTCGGAATCTCAAGACAACTGGGTAGATCTATTACCCTGGGCGGAGTTCGCGATTAATTCGCTGAGGAATGAATCCACGCAAGAGTCGCCATTCTTCATTAATTATGGGTTCCACCCTAGCCGTCTTCCTCTCTCTTCCATTCCGTCTGGTGTACCGGCAGCAGATATCCAAGTCTCTAATTTACAAGACTCCTAGAAGAGGATCCAAAAAGCCTTGCAAGGGGCCGTCTGAAAACAGAAGGCTCAAGCGGATCAGCAACGTCAGGTAGCACCGGAGTATAAACCTGAGGACAGTGTCTGGCTTTCCTCTAAAAATATCAAGCTTAGAACTCCTTCTCAGAAGCGGAGCCCAGATTCCTGGGTCCCTTCAAGGTCCTCGAACGGATCAACCCAGTAGCGTATCGGCTTTTGCTACCTCCCACCATGAGGATACCCACAGTGTTCCACGTTTCCCTCCTGAAACCCTTATTCCAGAATGTATATTTTCCGGACCGTCCTCATAGACCCAACCCAGTCGTGATACAGGGGCAACAAGAATTTGAAGTCCAGTCCATTCTCGATTCACGACTTTCCAGGGGCAAACTTCAATTCCTCGTTCATTGGAAGGGATATGGTCTGGAGGAACGTTCTTGGGTACCTTGTCATCACATTCACGCCCCTGCTCTACTTAAGCAATTTCATCGGAAATTTCCTCATAAACCTTGGGAGGATCGTCCGGAGTCCGATCCTCAAGGGGTTGGGGTACTGTAAGGGATTGGGGGACACGCGCCTTACAGCGGGTCCCCATCACCCCGGCTCCCAGTACTGTTGCTCATCCCAGACCCCCTTCCCGCCAGCTCCTTACCCGCTCCGGTCGGGCGCCGCTCCTCCGCGGCACACGATGCCTCCGCCCACACGCTGCCGGGGCGAGTGCGCGGGAGTGTTACAGGGCGCGCGCGCACCCGTCCTCTTCTACACTCCTCCTTCAGCCTTGGCTCCACCTCCCATCAGCTGGAGGCTATTCCCACTAGGGAACACCACACCAGGCATCTAAACCTATCCCTGGGACCGCTCAGTCAAGCCCCCGCTCCACCTCTTGCTCCTATTGGTTCTCCAACATTTATAGTTCCTGTCTGCCCTCTCCTTCCTCGCTCTGCATAGTTTTCCTGTGGCTCTTCTAGTGCGGAGGTCTATGCTTGGCTCTCTTTGGTGTTGCAGCTCTCGCTCCAGTCCCTGCCCTCGTTTGATACCCTTGGATTTGATCTCGGCTCTCGTTAGACTTTGTGTACCTCGCTACTCCCTGGACTCAGCTTTGGACCTCACTACGCTGCTCTCTCCTGTCCCTGACCTACGGCTTTCGGATCTCTACCTTCGGACCTCTGGCGCCCCGGACGCGGCAAGTATCAGGCTAACCCTTTCTCACCAAACCTGGCAACGCATCTTACCACACTCCAGCCACACCTTCACTGCTGTGGGTGCGTGTTATACCCTTACCCACCTCAGTACTGGGGACTGGCCAGGTCTGCGGGCAGTCAAGCGTTACAATGTGTTATCTTGGTAATGTTGTACCTTGTGTAATGCAGTTGTCTTTCACTCCTATTGTTCTGTGCTAGGAAATATGTTGGTGAACTGTAATAACAAATGATAACAATACTAATATCAATCCCTGGATTTCACAACCACATCGCCCCAGGAATTACTTAATGATGATACATGCACTACAGGTGTACCTAGCTATACTTGTTTGGCCAAAATAGTTAATCCTGTGTACCTGCTGTTTATGTGTTTTGTTGGCTGGAAATAATTGTACTGGTATCCACAGTGGTTGAAATGCAATATTACTGGGTACTTTTTTTTTAAATGACCTTCTGTTGTCTGCTTTTATAACATCAATATTTTCGAATAGTGCCCAATAATCTCTGTTTATTCTATTTAAGAGGTTTGTCATTTCTAGTAAAAGTTAAGCAAACTACAGTACCAAGACTTTTTTGTTAATATATCTGTGGCAGAAGGGTCTGTTCTTTACGATGATTATCTTTGATATTGGTGTTGAATCCAAAGATGGACATTTCCCCTTCCTAACCTACCATCCCTGCAAATTATCCAACTATTTCATAGAAATCCCGGAGGTGCAGGAGGAAAAGCAAATCTTCTTGAACAATTGGGAGATGCCAGGAACTCCTCCAGCAGGCGTTGTTAGAGCACGACAATGAGCCGCTTTCTGCATGGCTAGTTTAATATAAGGTGCTTCTCTTGGGCCTAACAGATCATTTTCTCGTTGTTCTTTGGAGATTTGGAGAGAGGAGACATTGGGTAAGTGCCAGTGTTACATGCACCGCAGGCAGACGATAACACAGGCAGCATCCCCCAACAATAACTCTTACTTGCTTCTGATAGTCAAGTGATGACCTCAGGTCTCACCCTTTCAATGCTATAAAGGTATCAACATGAGTTTTTACTATAAGGGAAAATATATAGATAACATCTTAATATAGCATAGGGACACAAAATAGATGTGGACACGTTAAACAGAATGTATGTGTGCACGGACGTGTGTATCAAATACACTGGATGTCCCTCCTAAAAAAAATACACAAAATGATACAGAAATAGTGCTAAAAATCCCTTTTTCGATCAACAATGTAAAGGGAAATCCCCACAGGGTATATAGGTAATCCCCACAGGGTATATAGGTAATCCCCACAGGGTATATAGGTAAACCTCACAGGGTATATAGGTAAACCTCACAGGGTATATAGGTAAACCCTGCAAATTATAGGTAATCCCCACAGGTTATAGGTACTCCGTACAGCATATAGGTAATACCCACAGGGTATAGGTAATCCCTACAGGATATAGGTAATCCCTGCAGGGTATAGGTAATATCCACAGTTTATAGGTAATCCCCACAGCGTATAGGTAATCCCCGCAGGGTGTAGGTAATCCCTACAGGATATATTACTTTCTCCGGTAGCAACGGCGACGGGTGACGTCACCCGCCGTGTCGCCGTCGCCAACGACGGCACTATAGGCACGGCCTAACTCACATGTCCGAGGCCTCGTGGGGATTTAACCCCTACACTGACTGCAGCTACCAGGACTGACGTGTAGAGATTTTCTTTATTTAGCAAGGGAATATACCTATTATAATTCCCTGTATTGTCTCTTCTGTAAAGCACTGAGTACACTGTAGGTGCTATATAAATAAAGATATACATACATATTTGTTGTAAGAACAAATTAAGGAGAGGGTTTTTGTAAACTCTGTAAACACTGTCTGTACTCAGCACTGATTTATAATGAAGTGTAATCATTTTCAGAATTTGGCAGAACGTGAGAGGCAGAAAACATGAAATTCAGATTTACATACAAGTGCCAATTTGGACTGTTTTCTTATTAGAGTCCACTAACGTCCTCGTGGTATTAAGGCTGTGATAGCATTTTCTTTAACAACTTATACAGTGTACACTGGCGACACACTTTATTCGAGCTCGGCTAGTCCCACGAATTCGGGTATACCCGGGTGTATTGAGGTTTGTGACTATTTTCTGCCCGAGTACATTGAGGTATTTTCCAGACAGGGATTGAAGCATTTTATTCCCGCTGGCTGCAATACTGCACAGTATATATATATATACTGCATTACAATTCATGAATTTATGCCATCTGGTAGACACGCGAAGCATTGCAGCCTATTAAATCCTAATCATTATCATTTAACAGATCAGCCGCCCGTCAGCCAGGCATAAACCCAGGCTGGGAAGGCAAACGCAACGGGGCTTGTCAGAGGTGAGGAGCGGCGCATTCCAGGTATCTGCCAGGTACATACTGGGTATTTGCTCGAATAAAGTGTGTCGGTGCAGTATCTACGCAAACTTGTGAGCTCTCAAAACTTTATGTTCAATGTCTGCATCAAGTGCAATACAAAGCATGCTGATTATTGGAATGAACATATGTACGGGAGGCTGATGTCTCAATGTAATAATGGAGCAATACAGGTGAACAAATGAGCATTTTCATCCTGCCCCTTTAGCACCATGGCACGTTGCTCCGGTTTCTCATCCGCCTCCTGTTTGGGGAATGTTCAGACATCGGTGCGGAATTGTAGGACACACATACTGTATATAATGGGATGTATCAAATTCTGTGCGGCTTTTTCTCTACTTTTTTTTATGTGTGTGTAAAAACCAGATGGTGTAAAGTGTAATAAAATCTATATCCTAGAACCAGGGTCACGTGTAATGTATGAATAGTTCCAGTTAGCTTAACTCAAGCCTTCCCTCTTCCAAAGCACAAGCCCTTTAGTCTTTCTTAGTT
Source organism: Ascaphus truei (assembly GCF_040206685.1). Classification (NCBI taxonomy): domain Eukaryota; kingdom Metazoa; phylum Chordata; class Amphibia; order Anura; family Ascaphidae; genus Ascaphus; species Ascaphus truei. Next base: position 32,585,843 of record NC_134494.1, read on the forward strand.
TTATTGAAGGAAAGTCATAGGATGAAAGGTACTTGCAGATGTAGTGTGGTAGAGTGCTTCTCTGTCTGAAGTGCTGTGTATCAAGGTAAGACTGTGTAAAAACAGAAAGGCCTTGCTGGGGCTAATAGCAGGCAGGTACTGTACTCAGTGTCCTGGGTGGAAAGGAAGTAAGGGCTGAGTGTCACACAGGAAAAGTATGGGACTGAACTAACTGTCAGCAGGGACAGGGGGGAAATAGAATAGCCCATTCTAGGAGAAAAGCTGAGGTTGCTATAGCAACTCACTAACTATGGCTGTGGAAGGAAATAATGAAACAATGTAGCCTTCTCACATGCAGCTAGCTGCTGGGACAGAAGAAATTACAGGCAGCTGAACTAAGGAGACAACAACTGTCTGTGAGCTGCAAATGACACAGGAATAAGATAATCCTGTTGCAGGACACTCAAACTACAAATACATATGATGCAGTGTGTCAAAAGTAAACTTTTCTTTGCCTTGCCATGTATTTTATCGAAACACAGGCCTGCCATGAGCTCTGGGAGACACAGGTATGGTTTTGGCACAACTAGATTGCAAGCTCTCGGGATCAGGACCCGCATTGCCTTCTGTATCTGCCTGCATATGTGTCCTCATTGGGAATGTCATTGTTTATGTAATTTATATCCTTCCGTAACCCCGTTGTACCCCGCTGCAGAATACGTTGGCCCTTAATAAATTAACAATAATAATTGTATCCCCATTAACAGTGTTCGACAAACCTATACATTTGCTCGCCCCGGGCGAGTGGATTTAACATCGTGGCGAGCTCCTATTGGCCCAAGCAGCACGTGTGGTACTAGGTGGCGAGTAGATTTTTTTGTTCGGCGAGTAGATTTTTTGGTGATTTGTCGACCACTGCCCATTAAGCCCCACAAACCCACGTCATGCTGCAGCCACCAGGCACACTGCCGTCTTCTTGGAGAGGTTGATGGGTGTTGTTGCTTAGTTACTTCTCGTCCAGAAAGCAACACAGAAAACACCAGGTTTTCATGTCTGGGAACACTTTATTTTTAGAACGCAGGATCTGTTCATCTGTTACATAGTTTATGTAAGTAACTGTCTTTTGCCAACTGATATTCCTTAGGAATTCTGCACTAATTCACAGGGCACTTTTTAACTTGCACTCCCACCTGCTCTTGTTTCCCTTTGTAATTCTGATAACACACATCTTGGGAAATTACCAGTAGGTTAGGTTTAAAAAAAAAAACACATGTCCACTTAGTTACATTCTAATTATGTACACCTTTGTTACATTCTAATTATCATCTGAGATCTGACTCCAAAAGACTGTTCATGGTCCCAAGGCTCAACAAAGTATCTGGCCGTTCCTCCTTCTCTTACCGTGCACCCCAAAACTGGAACAACCTACCGGAGAGACTCTCACAGCCACCACCAGTTTAAGTTATTTCAAAACTAAGGCTATCTCACATTTTTATCTGGTCTGTAACTGTTTCATAAGCCTATAATATATATTTTATTTAACTGTGCATGCAATGTCTTGTATATACTGTATACCATGTTCATTTATGTAACTGTATTTGTAACCATGTATTATTTGTCTTAATTCTATGCCCAGGACATAATTGAAAACGAGAAGTAACTCTCAATGTACGTGTATTACTTCCTGGTAAAATATTTTACAAATAAAAAAATAAAAAATAAAATTGGCTGAGATAATTGTCCTATATTTAGCGTTATATTGATTCAGAGGAAGACAATACGTTACCACTTTTTTCTCCCATCTGAAAGGGAATTTTTTTATTTATTTGAGCCCTATAAAAAGTGAACTTGTTTGTCTTTCCACATAATCCCCTGAACTGTATCCTCACCAGATACATTCACTTTTAACTGTGCAGGTTTTAACAGTGTTAGCTCACCTATACGGGGTAGAAGAAATTGAAGTGACAGATCCCTATGGTGCCAGCAATGTAGAAGTTAATAGTTACGTGACAGTATTAAAGCTGCAGTTCAAGCTCCTGGTTTTTTTTTGTTTTTTTTTACTTCAATAGTTTCATGTGGACAATCTCTACTTACCTAAAGAACTGCATAGCTGCCGGTCAATTCGTTCTCCGTCTATTGATCGGCAAAGTTTGGCGACATCTTTAAATATGGGGAATGTAAATGGTTGCTATAGGAACAAGCATGCTTGTTAAAAAAGAATACAAGAAAATTGGTCTTTCAAAGTTGTTGTTTTTTTTTTAAACAGAAAATGCTAAAAGTATTTTTTCTTACTACAGAACTTATTTATTAAAAAAAACACACATGCAGGATATTGCTTGAACTGCAGCTTTAAGGTATGTAACATTATAAGCCTAGACCATTGACCCTTGCACCCCCCCCCCAAAATAAACATAATTTGAGTGGGAGCAAAATAGGTCCCAGCTTTATTAACCAAATCAAAAACTTAACTGCCGACCAGCCTTCAAAGTGGGGGGACCCATATGGGGTGAGGTCTTCACAAGAGAGCCGCCTCGCTAGGCCCCCTCCCTGCATGTGTTAACTGGCATAGCCGGGTACCTGCCCTTCCGTTGAGGCAGTTTAGGCCCAACCTGCCCAGCACCCGCCATGCCTTTGCTTGTGGCTGAGCTGGATCGGCCTGGCAGCTGGCGGTTCTTACATGCCAATCCTTTCCCTTGGCAAAGCGTATGCCTTTACTGCGGCTGCTGCAGGCGCCTGGCCCGACTGTTCCGCCGCCATGAAATACTAGTGTTTGCTGCAGCCCGTACCTGGCAGTCCCAGCCCACAGCCATACTATCCTGTAGTAGACCTAATTGCGGATGTATGGTCTGTTGTCCTCGGTTTCCGGCCTACCGGCCACACCCGCCACTCGCTAACTGTACTGCTAACAGCAAAAAAATAAATAAATGCTAGTTAACAAAAATTGGGGCAAACAACAGACAGCGATTAACCTTTTGGGTGCCCCAAAACATAGTACCTATGTCACGGGTCTGGCTCTTCAGGAGCACCATGAAGCAGTGGCTGCATCATGCTCAAAGAATGCTTTATTTTCAGCGTTGATCGCTTCCTGCATTCCCATGAAGTATAGGGAAATGGAAGGGGACGCCTCTTCCGTTTCTGGGTTAAGGGCTGCCGTGGTGGTCATGTGACCACGCTGGGCCATGGCCCACCCGGCACTCAACGGGTTAATGTGGAGCAGTATTGTTGCCATGTTCACTTGCTCAGCCTCTCTCCCGCTCCCCATGTTCTATTTGTCTTTATCCTCGTTATTCTTATAAATAAGCAAAAAGATTAGAGCGCAAATAAACACTTATGTATTCTAAAGAAGTGCAAACAGCCATGTGATGAAAACGAATAAATACAAATTCCTGGAGATAGTGTCGTTCCTCGAGTGGACTCAAACCAAGTCCAAGACAAGATGCAACAACAGGATCCAGAGCGCAAATAAATCCAGGAGAATATGAAATGAAAGAAGCAAAATATAGTGCAATAAAGTAGAGACAATAAGTGAAACTTGTATGTCCTTAGGTATCCCACACACATTTATAATGAGTAATTCAGGTGGTGTGGTTATTAAGAGTGACCAACTCATAGGACCGTCTAGGCACTTTCGTCAACCATCCTTCAGACCCAGATGAAGGGAGGAGGGGAAGGGGAATTCCACATAAAATGAAAAACAGCAACAATAGTGCAGATTGCTTTGTGGCAGTAAAAAAGTGTTTTTAAAAAATGGTATCACACTCACAAACAACGAGTTGTAACAGGCGATGCGACCACCCGGGTCAGAAGCAGAGAATAAAACAGCACTCCCTCTACCACCGTCATATTTGTATTCTGCGGACCCCGACCTATATTTTAAGTTAGTTACGCTGGAATTGAACCCCTGATCCTCCATATACCGGCCAAGAGTGGATGGAAGGGCGTGGTCGGCATTGGAGTTACTTCATCTGGGTCTGATGGATGGTTGACGAGAGTGCCTAGGCGGTCCTATGAGTTAGTCACTCATAATAACCACACCACTGAATTACTCACGATAAATGTGAGTGGGACACCTTAAAACAGGGGTGCGCAAGATTTTCTAGGGGGGCGTGGCGCTTACAGAGGCCCCGCGCTCTTCCCCAAGGCATTTAAATTAAATGTCGAGGGATCGTGTGAGGCAGCGTCATTTAACATTACCCCGTGGCGTCATTTGACGCCGGAGCCAAGGTAAGGAGGTGGCGCAAACAGGGCGGGGCGCAGGGAGGAATGTTTGTGCACCCCTGCCTAAAGACATACAAGTTTCACTTATTGTCTCTACTTTATTGCACTACATTTTGTTTCTTTCATTTCATATACTCCTGGATTTATTTGCACTCTGGATCCTTTTCTATCCTTATATATGACTTGTACCAGTCTGACCTCCGTCTCCCTATTTTCTTTATCTCTTCATTCGGGACACCTTTTTTAGTCTGCTGATGTCAATGCCCCTGTCCTAAGCAATGCGCACCAAAGCTACTTGGGCCCTGTAGCAGGGGCGAACCTACTACCAGCCAAGGCTGTTGGATCATGGACAGCGAGGGTTTAACACCTGCCTGGTAAAGGCAAGGTGATTAAAGAGCACAGCTGAAGCCTATCAGAAAGGCCTTTAAAAAGCCAAGACAGGGCGTGGCCTGGACGTGGAGCAGCTCGACTCCGTCCAGAGGGCTGTTAAAAGAGCCAGGAAAGCCCTCCAAATAGCATTATAATCACCCAAAAAGGCACCCAGCCAAGTGCCACGGTTAACCCCCCTCGGCAGATACCATTTCAAGCAGCCGGTTGAGCTCCCTGGGTCCCGCAGACGCCGCAGAAGTTCCCCCTGCCTCTCCCTGCCCTTCAAAATGGCCGCCGGAGCCGTGTGGCTCGAGTAAGGAGTCCCGAGAGGAGTGGGGCGGCCAGTGGAGGAAGGTGGGTCCCCCCCCCCGGCCTTCGGTGGTACTCGGAGGATCCTCCTGTGCTGTAGCAGAACGGCGCATAGCGTGGGCAGCCCGCAGCGGAGGAGGGTCCCGGTTCCCTCCCCTCCCCCCCCTAGAGTAAACACTGGACCAAGAGCGCTCACCGCAGGGACGCCAGATCGGGTGATTGAAGGGGGGGGAGGATCAGCTTTCCCTGGATGGTCTGTGGCATCAGGTGCGGGGGAGGAGGGCTGTTGAATCACTGCAGCTCAGCAAAGTGTTGCAGAGGCAACACGGAGGCCCTAAAGCAAGAGTCCTGGTTAGACCTGCCTATGCATAAAAGTCCCATAGAGACAGAACAGCTCAGGAGGCGGCAAACACCCGGTGGTAGGGAGGGAGGTGAAGCATAAATTACCCAGAACAACAGCACACCCTAAAATGGCTGCCACAAATCTTTGAGCGACTAACATTGAGAGCCAGAAAAGCAAACGGCCGCGCTCCCCAACTCCCCCCCCGCACAATCTATGGACACAAATAAAACTATGTAACAGGGGGAACACTGTGTGAAGGGGTGCAAGTGTGGTCACGATAAAGTCAAAAACACGAGTTTAGGACCCCACACAGGGGTCTGTGGTTCAAAGCAGTTAAATATATAACTCAATAAGAGTGACCCGGGGCTAACAAGTTCTAACTATTTATACAAATCAGGCCCAAGAAATGGCTCCGCCAAAAAAGCCACGAAAACCAGACGCTTCCCTGTTTTTTAAACAAAAGAGCGGCACACCGAAACCCACGAGAAAAGACAAGACCTCGCAATCTCCGGACCACGAAGAATCCGAGTCAGGCTCGGACTCGGACCAAGGGACAAGCCTAAGAAACGACCTGAAGGCCTGGGTCAAAGAGATCAAGCAGTCATTCCATGAGGACCTGCAGAGCACATTGAAGGGACTACGCTCCGAAATCACAGCCGTAGAGGTGCGCACTACAGGCCTTGAAGAAGCTATGGAAGCCTCCACCGAAAGACAGAGCGAGACGGACGCAGATATTGCCCAGCTGAAAGATCAGGTATCTCGTCTCCAGGACGCGCAAGAAGAAGCCGAGAATCGATCAAGAAGGAACAACATCAGGATTAGGAATGTCCCAGAGTTGGTCGCGGCAGAGGATATTAAACCTTATCTCTACAGACTGTTTCTAAGTATACTCCCAGAAGCCACCAATCCTAAACTGGAACTTGACAGGGCCCATAGAGTCTTCAGACCCAAGGAGTTTGAGAACAGAGGACCTAGAGATATAATTACCAGGCTGCACTACTTCTCAACCAAAGAGGAAATTATCACCAAAGTCAGAAACCAGGATAAGATCCACTTTGAAGAATCGGAATAACAACTCTTCTCCGACCTTGCGCCCGCCACACTGGCTAAAAGACGGGAGCTCAGAGAGATTAGAAGCTTTCTACGAAGTAAAGACATCAGATACCGCTGGGGCTTCCCACTCCGCTTACAAGCATCGCACAACAGGAAACAAGCAAAACTCAGGAACCCAGAGGAGGGCCCGACATTCCTGGTAGCCCTGGGTCTGGAGGCCCCGCCGGAAATTGAAGCCCAGACAAGAGCCCCACTACAAGGAAAACAGAGACAATGGACAAGAGTTCAGACGTCCGCAAGGAAGATTTAAATAACTGTGATTTAGTCAAACTACTCTCAATGTTGGAGAATAAAGTTTACGTTAAGTAGAACTTTTAGATCAATAAGAATTAAGTGAGCTATAAGAACAAGTTCAGGGTTCTAAGTATATAGACTAATTATAATCATAAGACGTTGTGTATTCCACAGTATTATATAACTGGTTAACGTTTGTTTATTGTCTTTTTATATATATGTTCTAGCACTGACAAAACTTTTTTGAAAGACAAAAAGAATGGAGACCACAGAACTTCAGCCAAGCTCCCAAATTGAACGGCTACCTGTAGGTGTCCAAAATTCATCAGAATGCAAGTACCACAATGCACCCCACACACTTCCCCCCCTTTAACTTAGACTCTGCATGCCCCAAAAATCCCCAGAGCAGAGTCAAAGGCCCGAGTTAACAGAGGGCTCGATCCCACACCAAGTTAACGACCCCCAAGTCTACTTTTGTTTTTACCCAATTATTTTTTCCCCGCATCCCAATAGGAATCCTTGCAAAAACACGGAGCTCTGTATAATTAGAAAACAAGGAGAGACACACTCTCTGAAACAAAATCGTCAGGAAGTATGTAGTCCCAAAAAACTAAGAAACAAAGAAACTTTGTATAAGTCAACAAATGACAATGAATGGCTAGCCGCTAAAAATAATTACACAGAATGTTAAGGGGTTAAATTCTCCTATGACAAGGAAGCTTATGTTTAGAGATTTCAAAGCTAAACAAGGAGATATCTGCATGATCCAAGAGACGCACCTGGTTAGAGATGATGTTAATAGATTGAGAGATAAAAATTTCCACCAAATTTATCATTCCCCAGCGATAAATAAAAAGGAAGGAGTAGGAATATTGATTAAAACTGGTGTCCCCTTTGCTATAGATAAGATAAAAAGAGACAAAGAAGGACGCATGCTAATTATATCTGCAAACTAGGACCCGTAGACCTGACCTTGGTCTGTTTGTATGCCCCTAATAAGGACCAGGAAATGTTTATTGGCGAGGCATTTTACATAATTAATCAATATAGGAGAGGCCATTTAATAATTGGAGGCGAGCTAAACACGATCATAGACAGCAACAAAGACAAAGCGAGAATACCAGGGAGAGAACAACACATAAAATTGAAAAACTCAGCTGCCCTCAAACAAAATATAAGAACGAGCGGACTGGTAGACGCATGGCGGTTGATGAACCCTATAACAAGGGGGTACTCATTCTACTCAGCCCCGCACAAGCAATATACACGTATAGATTACATCTTTATATCTAGAGTATTGGCTAATCGTATAGTAAAAGCGGAAATAGATAATATTACATGGTCAGACCACGCCCCAGTGCTACTAACACTGAAGGATCTGCACCAGAGACCAGCCGGAGCAAGATGGCGTATGAACGACATCCTGCTCATAATACCTGAGACTAAAAATGCGAAAAGGGCTGCTATACTAGACTACTTTTCAATAAATGACAACGGACAAGTAGAAGACAGTACTCTATGGGCTGCCCACAAAGCGACCATCAGAGGTAAAATAATTAACATTGCCTCACACAGAAAAAGAGAAAAAAATAAGAGCATAAACAGTTTAAACGAAAGCATTAGGAAGAACGAGGAGAACTTTCAAAGTAACCCCACAGACGAAACTAGAGCTAAAATAGATGAAGACAGAACAAAACTCAAAAATATTCTGATAGAGGACACCGAGAAAGCAATGAGCTGGACAAACCAAACGTATTATGAGAAAATAATAAAAAAACACCCACACAAATCCTCTATTCACACCCTCTATCTACTCCTTCCTGCTGCTGGGGATCTTCCCTAAGCCTGAAGCCAGACATACACACCTGATCTCACTCATGCCTCCCTGCCACCTCTTCCCCTGTAAATGGTGTTAACCTTTTCATTTAACACTGACCTTCCTTAAATTTTACCCCCCAATTCAATCATCCCAATAGCCTGCCCTCATGGCTAATGTCCCACACTCAGTCACTCCTACCACCCATTGTGACCAAGCACTGCCATCTACAGCACTTACTCCCTCACCTGCTGTCTCTGTAAGTTTCCCATGAAACCTCTTAGATTGTAAGCTCTTCAGGGCATGGATTTCCTTTCCTATTGTCTGATTTTGCTGCACTTATTGTATAATTATAATTCCCTGTACTGTATTCTTTGTGAAGCGCTGAGTACACTTTTGGTGCTATATAAATAAAGAGATACAATACAAGGAAACAAAGCAAACAGATATCTAGCAGCCAAACTCCGCAATAAGACGACCATCCTTAATATATATAGTATAAAGACTAACCAAGATAAAATGACATACAACCCCGCGGAAATTAACAAAGAATTCGTGGCTTACTACAACAATCTATATAATTTGACAAATCATGACCAAAACAATATAGACATGGCTACAAAAATAGATGACTATATAAAAACAACCAAATTAACTAGGCTGGATGAACCAGAGACAAACTATCTAGGAGCCCCCATAACAGAGGAGGAAGTTACCGGTGCTATTAAATCCCTTAAAAATTCTAAAGCCCGGGCCCGGACGGCTTTACGAATTTTTATTATAAAAAATATGAGGTTATACTGAACCCCTATCTAATTAGATGGTTTAATGGGATCTTAAACGGCAAAACTATGCCAACCGAGTCACTGGAAGCCTCAATCATAGTAATCCCAAAAGAAGGTAAGGATCCCACTTTATGCTCCAACTACAGACCCATCTCTCTGATAAATACAGATACAAAATTATTTGCAAAAATCCTGGCGACCAGACTCAACAAGGTTCTAAATATCTTGATTCACCCAGACCAAGTGGGGTTTACCCCAGAACGACAGGCCTCGGATAATGTCCGCAGGATTATTAATATTATCCATAACAGCAACACGAATCAATGCCCCACACTGATACTAGGACTTGACGCAGAAAAAGCATTTGACAGGGTGGCCTGGCCCTTTATGTTTCGAGCGCTTAGAGAGGTAGGACTCCATGAAAACTTTATAAATGGTATAACAGCCCTATATTCCAATCCAACAGCTACAGTCCGCACCTCAGGCTACACCTCATCACCTTTTCAGATTACAAACGACACCAAACAGGGATGCCCGCTATCCCCCCTGTTGTTTGCAATCTGCATAGAAGTCTTAGCCACAAGAATAAGATCAAACCCAGAGATAAAAGGCGTTCCTATAGGCAATGAAGTCTACAAGACATCCCTCTTTGCAGACGATATTCTAATTTCCTTGACCAGCCCAGAGTCATCCCTAAGAAGCCTGTTTGATACATTAGATGAATTCTGCAAAATTTCAAAGTCAACCACACTAAATCTGAAGCTATAAATATTTTTATACCCATAGAAAAAGAGCTCAAAAAATGTTTTCCTATAAAGTGGAAGACAGATAAGATAAAATCTGGGGGTTTTCATAACACAAAAATATGAGGATATCTATAACGCAAACTATCCACATTTAATTAAAACTTTAAAAAAAGATCTATCAGACTGGTCGAGTCATCAAATATCCTGGTCAGGTAGGATTGTCTCAGTTAAAATTAACCTATTACCAAGAATTTTATATTTGTTCCAAGTCCTCCCAGTATCGGTCCCACTGAATGTCATCAGGGACCTGGAAAAAGAGATAGCCAAATTTATTTGGAATGGTAAAAAGCCTTAAATTAAGAAAAAATTAATGACACTCCCTCTGATCAAAGGAGGCCTGGGGCAACCCGACTTAGCTAAATATTACAAGACAGCTAGACTGAGTTCGTTGATTTACTGGTCTGCAACCCCGGGAACAAAACCATGGGTGGACATAGAGAGATCGGAGGCCAAAATGCCAAATATGGCAAACCTTTTGTGGATAAAAAAAGAAAACAGAGCAGACCACTATAAATCCCACCCAGTCTCAACACACTCTCTAAGCATCTGGGACAAAAACTGTAAGCACAAACAGGTCTCATCTATCCCTTCGCCTCTGACACCAATCAGACTCAACCCAGAGTTCCCAGCATCGCAACACTCAATTGTTTTTAAAAGATGGGAAGAAAAGGGGTTATCTTCTATTGGTAGCATGCAAAAGGGGGGCAGAGTTAAGCCATTCTCTGTTTTAAGCGGAGAATATAATGTAATATCCCGAATACACATACACTCCAGTACATGCAACTCAAACATTATGTTTCGTCGAAACAGCCACAGGAAATTTGGACTAGATCCCTAACCACTTTTGAGAGGTTGTATCAATCAGGCATATATCATAAAGGGACAATCACTCAGTTTTACCAGGTACTGATTCAGCAACATAGAGGGCAAACAAGCAAAAATATATCAGACTAGCTGAGAGACCCGGCGTTGCCCGTGAGTTAAATTTCCCGCTAGGAAAGGGGGGGGGGGAGAGGGGGGGAAAAGGGGGGGAGAGGCGGGAAAAGGGGAGGGGAGAGGGGGGGAAAAGGGGGGGGAAAAGGGGGGGAGAGGGAGGGAAAAGGGGGAGGAGAGGGGGGGAAAAGGGGGAGGGGAGGGGGGGACAGTGGACAGGAGGAGGGGAGGAAGGGGGCACAGTGGACAGGAGGGGGGGACAGTGGATGGGGGGGACAGTGGACAGGGGGGACAGTGGACGGGGGGTACAGTGGACGGGGGGGCAGTGGACGGGGGGACAGTGGACGGGGGGGATAGTGGACGGGGGGGGGGGACAGTGGACGGGGGGGGGGGACAGTGGACGGGGGGGGACAGTGGACGGGGGACGGGACAGTGGACAGGAGGGTGACGGGACAGTGGACAGGAGGGTGACGGGACAGTGGACAGGAGGGGGACGGGACAGTGGACAGGAGGGGGGGTGGACAGTAGACGGGGGGACAGTGGACGGGGGACGGGACAGTGGACAGGAGGGTGACGGGACAGTGGACAGGAGGGTGACGGGACAGTGGACAGGAGGGGGACGGGACAGAGGACAGGAGGGGGGGTGACAGTGGACAGGAGGGGGGGTGACAGTGGACAGGAGGGGGGTTGACAGTTTACAGGAGGGGGGGGTGACAGTGGACAGGAGGGGGACGGGACAGTGGACAGGAGGGGGATGGGACAGTGGACAGGAGGGGGACGGGACAGTGGACAGGAGGGGGAAGGGACAGTGGACAGGAGGGGGGGTGACAGTGGACAGGAGGGGGGGTGACAGTGGACAGGAGGGGGGGTGACAGTGGACAGGAGGGGGGTGACAGTGGACAGGAGGGGGGTGACAGTGGACAGGAGGGGGGGTGACAATGGACAGAAGGGGGGGTGACAGTGGACAGGAGGGCGGGTGACAGTGGATAGGAGGGGGGGGTGACAGTGGATGGGAGGGGGGGTGACAGTGGACAGGAGGGGGGGTGACAGTGGACAGGAGGGGGGGGTGACAGTGGACAGGAGGGGGTGACAGTGGACAGGAGGGGGGGTGACAGTGGACAGGAGGGGGGTGACAGTGGACAGGAGGGGGGGTGACAGTGGACAGGAGGGGGGGACAGTGTACAGGAGGGGGGGCAGTGGACAGGAGGGGGGGTGGGTTGCTTAAAATTTGCGGGTCCCTCCTCTCCACTCCCCCTGTATGTTTGTTTGCTCCCCCCTCTCTCTCCGCTCCGGCCCCCCCCCCCTATCCCCCCATGCGTAGCTCTGGTCCCCACCCTGGTGTCTGACACACACACACACACACAGTGTCCCACACACAGTGTCACAGTGTCACACACACACACACGCACGCACGCACGCACACACACACACACACACACACATGTCACCTCTGCGACTTATATTTGGCAAAATCCAAACCTGACTTGAGACCGCGAAACTAGATAGGATATCAAACCAAACTGTCTGCATTTCTAATATATAGGATGTCTCTTATACTATTATATAAATATATAAATATGTATATATATATTTTTTCACTTGTAAGATCCCTGCGTGGAGACCTATGTGGATATTTCCCCCTAATCCACCCCCCCATTCACCTTTTTCATTTTCTGTACCCCCACCCCCTTAAGTTTTGAAAAATAATAAAACACAAGTTTAAAACAAAAAAAAGCCAAGACAGCCAGAGCACACTGTCTGCTCCTGGGAGGAGGAAGCTGTGCGGCTGAGGCTGAGCACAAATCTCGGGTATGGGTCTGAGGGAGTGGCATATGGGGGTCTCAAGTAAACAGCACTAGGATCTAAGCAGCCATTTTGTTCAGAGCCATTTTGATATCTAAGTAGCCATTTTGTTCACAGCCATTTTGATGTGTTCCTTTCCCCGTCTGTGTCATCCATTTTGATGTTTGTCTGCCAGACAGCATGAAATGAAAGCACAGCTCGGGTTGAAAGAATGTTTTGCTCACAGCAAATTTTATTGATACTAGCCCTGGCCAGCTGCAAAAGAAGGGAGTATAGTATAACAGCCTTAAGATAGCACTAGGCCATGTTTGCTGGGATTAGAGATAGTAGCCACTTTTCACATTCAAGTATCAGGTGGGAGCAGAGATAGAAATCAATTATCATATTCAACCCTTAAGGAATGCATAAACACAGGGCCCCAGATGCTTATGTAGGGGAAAGGTTACTGAGCTTGCATAAGGATTTTTAGCCAATTTTCTCATATTCATTTGTTTTCTTATACATTTCTGTTATTTTCTATGACGTACAAGTCACCCCATAAAGGGGGCGTGAGCTTTAGTATTAGGGTATAAATATATTGTATGCCGTATACCTGGGAGACAGCTTTGCCAAGCTGTCTCCATCCAAGTGTGTGCACCTGTATGCTAATAAACTCACTCGTTATTCTGTTGCATTGAACCCTAATTTGTATTTTTTCTTCACGCTTTCACAGGTCCCTGACCAGAGTAAAACCCACTTTGTATATACGTAAATAGGCTTTCATGTGCTTGTCAGGATTTTGGAATATGGTTTGTTGCTGGTGCCGAGTTTGGCTGAATAAAAGCCTTTACTTGTTTCACCAACTCCAAGTCCCTTGGATTTACTTCGTCTTACATTGCCTACATTTGGAGACAGAAGTGTTTGATTCCGGATCCGCCAAGATGCTTGTACTCAAAGCCCTGGTGGACCCAGATGAGGTTTCCTATGAAGCCACTTACTGTATCGAGTTTATCCACAGGGATACCCCACAGTTCAACTATCTGTGAAGATACGGGATCAGGAGTCTTCCTTGTTGGTGTCGGTAGCTCCATGGTTGCTCACACCTATTATACTGCGCCATGACTGACCCTATTACCATTGCATTTTATCCTCCCTGTCTCCCACAGCAGGTACTCAGGAAGGTTGAACTCTGTGATTCCTCTTCCCGTTCTCCCCTGACCTCTACCCCCAGAATCAACGAGTCCCAATTAAGGAGAAACGGGACTGGCTTGGAACTCAAAGTACTCTGTGTGTAAAATTGCCTGCTTTGTTGAGGGAAGGGCGGAGAGAGGGGAAAGGGAGACCTATTATAGTCGTATGTAATGACATAGTAGTTGATAAGGTTGGGGCAAAGATTTTACCACATTTCATGTTGAAGGACGATATTTTGTTCTGGGTCACTAAGGCTACACAAACAGGGGAGATAATCCGACAAATCCTGGTACTGAAAATATTTATAAAAACGGTGTTCAAACTATCCCATACTGAGCCATGGGGAGGGCACCTGGTGCGGCACAACACCTTTGGCCGTATTTGGGCTCGATTCTACTGGCTGAATATCTATGCAGATATTTGTAAGCTGTGAGCGAGTTGTCCCAAGTGCCAACTGAGAACTAAGAAGAATCCAAAACCGGCCCAATTGATTCCCATACCTGTGGTAGACGTTCCATTTGAGAGAGTGGGTATGGATCTTGTAGGTCTGTTAGAGCCCTCAGTGAAAGGACAAAGGATACATCTAACGATAGTAGACTATGCCACCCGATATCCGGAGTCTTTTCCCCTGAAAACCGCTAGAGCCAAGAATGTAATCACTATTTATTTATAAAATATTTTATCAGGAAGTAATACATTGAGAGTTACCTCTAGTTTTCAAGTATGTCCTGGGCACAGAGTTAAGACAAATAATACAAAGTTACAAATACAGTTACTGCTGCGGCAGAGTTTATTCGAGCATTTGCCCGTTCTCTGCCGCAGCAGTAGCCTGGCGCGCGCCCGAGAGTGACGGGCGCGCGCCGAAGCAGCGGAAGAGCGCCCTCCGATCGGGGCGCTCTCCCTACCGCTGCCGGGTCCGCCGGGTCCCCCGTAACCCCCTGCCGCTGTCCCGCGATCGCGGGACACCAGGGCTCCCTCGGGGAGCCCCTGGACGCGCGTGCAGGGGGCGCACGCTCCCGAAGACGCGTGACCGCGAGGGGCGGCCACTAGCAAGCCGGGAGATTTCCCGGCTTGCGGTACCGACCACACTCGAATAAAGTGTGTCGGTACTGTACATAAGTGAACAGGGTATACATTATATACAAGACATTGCATGCACAGTTAAAGATAATATATATTATAGGCATATGTAACAGTTACAGACCAGATTAAATGTGAGACAGCCTTAGTTTTGAAAGAACTTAAACTGGTGGTGGATGTGAGAGTCTCTGGTAGGTTGTTCCAGTTTTGTGGTGCACGGTAAGAGAAGGAGAAGCGGCCGGATACTTTGTTGAGCCTTGGGACCATGAACAGTCTATTGGAGTCAGATCTCAGATGATAAGTGCTGCATGTGGTAGGGGTGAGGAGCTTATTCAGTTAGATGGGTAGCTTGCCCAGGAAGTATTTGAAGGCAAGACAGGAAAGGTGAACTTTGCACCTAGACTAAAGTGATGACCAATCTAGTTCTTTGAGCATTTCGCAGTGATGTGTGTTGTAGTTGCATTGGAGAAGAAAACGGCATATTGAATTGTAGAGGGTGTCAAGTTTGCTAAGCTGGGTTTGGGGTGCCGAGCCATATACTATGTCTCCACAGTCGATAATTGGCATTATCATCTGCAGTGCAATACGCTTTCTGACCAGCAGACTTAGGGAGGATTTGTTCCTGTAAAGTACACCTAGTTTGGCATAGGTTTTGGATGTCAGGGTATCAATGTGCATCCTGAATGTTAAGTGGGAGTCAGACCATATGCCCAGGTATTTAAAATTAGTAACAGGAGTTAGGGTGGTGTTAGCGTTGGTTCTAGTGTTGGTTCTGATCTGGAGCTCAGTCACTGGAAGCTTTAAAAATTTAGTATTGGTCTCAAATACCATTGTCACAGTCTTGTCAGTGTTTAAAAACAGTTTGTTTTGGGAAATCCAGTTTTTGAGTCTCAAAAAGTCAGACTGAAGTTCAAGGTCAGAGAGGCTATGGCTGTGTACATATAGGATTGTGTCATCTGCATACATGTGTATTGAAGCTTCCTTACAAGCTGTGGGAAGATCATTGATGAACACTGAGAAGAGTAGGGGCCCCAGACCAGAGCCTTGCGGGACACCATGGGGTTGGAGTTAGAGCCTGAGATGGACACATGTTGGGATCTACCTGATAGGTATGACTGAAACCAGTTTAAAGCATGTTTCTCTATCCCAGAGCTCTGGAGTTTGTTAAGCAGGATAGCATGATCAACAGTATCAAAAGCCTTTGCAAAATCTAGGAATACTGCACCAATGAGTTGTCCCAGTTCCATTTCACACTGGATTTCATTGCAAACTTTTAGCAGGGTATGGCCGATGAGGGGGAAGAACCTCAGAGCGTACCTTGTCGAAGACCTCTTTGAACTCAGCATAAACTTCGGGAAAAGTAGTTTTGTATTCCTTAGGAATCTCTAAACCGCAGATTTATTGCCACAGACTGATACAAGACTTGATACATTGATGGCTCCACTGTATGGGTCTTTGTTGGTCAATCCAACTGTGGGTTGCGTCGTTGAAGCCAGGGGAGGCCCAAGATTACCTCGACGGATGGTGTATAAATTACGTCCAGAGAGATCTCCTCCTTATTGCCGTCTTTAGTAATGAGAGAGAATTCGCAAGTTTTCAAAAAGATAAAGGCTGGCTGGAGCGGACGTTCGTCGATGGCTTCCAACCCGACAGATACAGATTTATGGAGAAGAGGAATCCTATTCCTTAAAGTAAAATCTTGGTCAATAAAATGACCTCCTGAACCGGAGTCAATGAAGGCGGATGTAGAGACCTGGAACTTGTCACCCTTGAGGAGAATGGGAAGCATGATCCGGCTTGGCAAAGTTTCCTGGGAAGGAGGATAGTGCTCAATGTGACTCCCTTATACTTCAATGAGCTTTGGCGTTTCCCGGTTTGAGTGGACAACGAGATAGTTGATGACCAGGGTGACCGCAATAGTGACAGAGGCCGCTGTCCCGCCGGCGCTGTTTCTCAGTAAAAGAAAGTCGGTGACTTCCCAGTTGCATCGGTTCAGGATCGTCTGAAAGTGAACAATCTATAGGAACAAGATTGTGGGCAGAGGGTCTGGCCGGAATTAAGAGCTTTCAACTTTTCTCTCCTGGAGACGCTAGTCGACACGGATACATACCACAATGAGATCTAATTTAGTAGGTCTTTCCTGAGCAGCCAGTTGATCCTTGGGGGGTTCGGCTAGACCCTGCCAGTAGGCCGCAGACAAAGCCTCATCATTCCAGGCTGTCTCTGCTGTGATGGTCCGAAACTCAAGAGCGTACTTAGCGACTGTTACGATTGTGCTCGCCACAAACCGGGACCGAACCGCGGGGCTGAGGTGGGGTTATGTAATCACTGACCTTAGTCCGCGCAGACTGATCCGGAGTGCGCAGTTCGTAGTCGTACATAGCAGGGTCAGGATTGGAGAAGGCAGCAAAGTTGTTATTCAAGCATGAGTTCGGGAACAGGTAGTCAGGAGTTCCCCGCTTCAGCTTAGGAGCGTGAGCGCGGGGGTGGCCTCTGCCCGAGGAGCGGGCTCGGCCCATGACGTCGGTCTCAGCAGGGGGAGACAGCAGGCTGGCCGAAGTACACCGCGGGGCAGCGGCGGGGAAAACCAACGCTTCAGCACAGAAGTCCAAAGCAGGCCTCTGCGTGGAGAATAGCAGCAGGCTTCAGAAACGAAGGGTAACCTCTGCTAGGGGAGAATGCAGCAGGTACCAGGAATCTGTGCTGGCTAAACAACGCTTCAGCACAGGAGTCAGGAACAGGCCTCTGCGTGGAGAGTAGCAGCAGGCCTCAGGATAATCAGGAAACACAGGCCTTTACATGGAGAGTAGTAGCAGGCCTCAGGATACTCAGGAACAGGCTTCTGCGTTGAACTAGCAGCAGGCCTCCGGATACTCAGGAACTAGAGATGAGAGCTAGAAAGGTTGGTACACAAGGAGACTAGCCAGTCGGCTTGTGGCAGAGACAGCAACGTTCAGAGAGGGATTATGCTCAGCCCTGATTCAGAGCTAAAGCCCAACATATAAAGGGCGGAGATCCAATCACAGGGGGAGGGTGTGTGAGCATTCCTCCAATGATGGAGCACAGGGCAGAAGCTGCAATGAGAGGCTGCCATGTGCCAGCGGATAGGAGTAGGAAGACGCGGCTCAGCGGACATGGTTTGTTCCGGAGAGGAAGAGAAAGTCGCCACCGGTCTCGCAGGTCTATTTTGCTGCTGCTGTAGAGAAAAGTTCGCAAAATCGTGGGTTAGAGAACTGACCTGTGCTTCTAACCGATAAGACGGTCTAGAGGGCTTGCTTGGCCCACCTCAGCGGGGTCCATGTTCGTTTTGCTGAGCATACTGTAACGCTTGCTGTCACCACGAATATGACGGGACCCCGGTACTGAGGTGGGAAAGTATGAAATTGCGCACCCATAGAAGCGGAGGCACGTCTGGAGGATGGATAGTCAAGATCGCCGGGTCTGGGTTGGAGAGAGTGGGTTAGTCTGGATAGTTGCCGAGGTCGTAGGTAGGTGCCAGGAGAGTAGTTGGTGCCAGGAGTGCCGTGGGCAGGGTTTGGAGTCAGTAGGAAGGTAGTTAGTCCGATAGCCGTGGTCAGGGATGGAGAAGTGAGGATGGTCATAGGCAAGCCGGGGTCGGTAATCCAGAGAGCGGTCCTAAAGTCAAGTCGGAACACAGGAGAAACAAGCAGCAAAGGTTAAAGCACAAGGCACAAGGCAGGGACGTGGAAACACAAGGTTACCATGAACTATGCTCAGCAAGGAATGAGTGAGACAGCTGAGATTATGTAGCAGTGAAGCACGAATGGGACTGAGGGGAGGAGCGGAGGCGTGGCCTCCGCGGAAGCAGATTGGCTGCAAGGTGCAGGAGACAGGTGAGATTAATGAACTTGCCTCGCAGCTGGGGAGCGGTGCACTAGCTTCGCATGATGGACGTGCGTCGCGTGCGGCGGAGCCAAGCTCTGTAGTAGAGTAGAAAGACCTCCGTGTGCATGTGCGCTCAGTAAGTGGCGCGGAGGTGTGTGGAGCAGACGGTAAGGAGGGAACACGCCGCAGGAGACGTTCCCCTATTCCTTACAGTAAATTGTAAGGTGTCTGCAATATAAAATAACACCCCATCTCTTCTCTTTGACCCATCTCTCCTAGAAATGGAGTATCCCTGAATGGCAATATTTGCAGCGGGAGTTTTAGCCATATTTCTGTGAGAATGATGGCTTTTGGTTTATGCATAAGGCACCATGCTCTTAGTTCATCTAGTTTGGGCAGCAGGCTCCGGATATTTATATGGGCGAAAGATAGCCCTTTTTGGAATTTGAAGGGGGTATTCTCAGGGGTATGGGACAGAGTTGAAATGGGAGGGCCTGGGTTCAGTTCAATATCACCTGCTAAAGAGAGTAATAGTATGAGTAGTTGTTTGGAAATTGTACATTTGTGGTGTTTGCGATTAGAGTGAGCAGTGGTTGGTGTGCTGGTTTTTAGATATCTCCACCAACATTCAGTAGATAGTGGAAGGCTTTTGAGTAGTCCAGGGTGTATGGTGATATTGGGTGTGGTCAGGAAAGAGGAGTTTGTAGTGGATAGACAGAGTAACATTTCCATGAGGCCACGAGAAAGAACAAAGTTGATGTATATACCAGGTTCATTATGCCAGAGGTAGGTAATGTTGCATGAAGCTATAGTGAGCAAAGTGTGTGCAGACTAAACAGCAGGGGTGTGCCTATTCCTTGTCTAAGCTGATAGAATTGTTCTCCAGGGTAGGGCTTCCCATTGATCTTGATGGATAAAGGGACCAACTTCATGATCAAGCTGATGGAGGATGTCCTGAAGCTGTTGGGACGTGAAGTCGGTAAGAACTTCAGGTTTACCACCCGCAGACCGATGTGTTGGTGGAGAGGTTCAACCCAACTTTGAAATCCATGCTTCGGAAGTTTGTTCCTTCAGAAAAAAAAAGAGTTACTCCTGCTTCTTTCTGGACACAGAGACCAACTCTGGAGCCCGTTGGCTTCTCTACTTTCGTGTCCTCTATTTGGAAACAAGGAGAACCGAGTGCCAGCCAATTAGCAGAGTCTATTACTTCGCTGAGCCAATCAGGAGTGAGGGAGGCATCAGCAATGGACCAATCAGGAGAGATAGTGGAGCCAGTGCCTATGGACAGCCCCAAGGAGTGGGGCATGGGAGTGTGGGAAATTGGAACTGACCAATGGGAACTGGGCCAACGTGGCTTAAACCCAAACCTTGGTCTCCTAATTCAGTTCCATATATTGCACAGGGTTAGACGCCTTACTGCTGGGAAGAGAACAATGTTCTCCCAGAGTCTCCCATTGTTCCTTGCACCTGGCCCCACAGAAATGCTTTCCCCTGACTCACTGTGTGTCTGGTACTTATCTATGGTTGCTAGCCCAGGCACACAGTGAGTCACACAAGTAAGTGCAATAACAGTGAAAATCACACAGCAACATAAGTTTACACATTACCAGGGTTGGGACGATGGCAAACCAACTCCTTATGTGGGTCACCATCTTGATGGGCAGAGGCAGCAAGCAGGCTTAACCTTTATTTTGGGAATGCATGCTGCCCCTGCCATCCCAGAGGCCACACCAGAAAGTCAACGCTGCACCCTAGGGATGCCCGGGTCTGCTTGTTCAGTTCTCTCCAAGGTGGCCCGGCGAGGGGCGAAGAGTCCATGGAACAGACTCCCAAGTTGACCTAGCAACCAGTGAGGCAGGCAGGATGGGGCTGCGGCCGGAGCCCCAACGATGCAGGAGCAGCGGGCTTCGCAACAGCGGGTAACTTTCACATTGGGCTACCCTTATCTCACTCATCTGACAAACCTGCTCATTCTCTCCTATAGAACACTCTGCCCTGTCATTACAGTAACAGGTAATATACACAGCTAATCCATTAATGCAGGAGTGGTCAACTCCAGTCCTCAAGGGATTTTCAGGATACCCTGCTTCAGCACAGGTGCTTCATTGATTGAACCACCTGCGCTGAAGCAGGGATATTCTGAAAACTCGACCTGTTGGTGGCCCTAGAGGGCAGGTGTTGGCCACCCCTTCATAAGTGGAGTGACATTAAAGAGAAAGAACGCTACACGTGTCACTAATAAGTTAACCAATTTGCTTTGCAAAGCATTGGTGCCCTGTCTAGCAGCAGAAAGGGTTAGAGGCATGGTATGGTGACAGGCACTGAATGGACCACACGTTTAATTACATGCTAGTAATCTATGCGGAAATGTAAGTGACAGATAAAAACATGGAACATCAGGAAATAGTTGCCCAAGTGGGAGTTAACACTAAACTATCAAGTTCTATGTGTTGCTAGCCAACACAGCACATCAGGGGTTAATAGTATTTCAGCAACACCAGTACGGAGCGTGTGACATTCAAGTGACAGATGAAAGGGTAGCCAGCACTGCAGGGCTTAACAGTGTCACAGGGCTTTTAATAGAGGGTTAAGTGGCAGTAAAGCTATATAATATGAAACGAGCTGCCAGCACTGACAGGGTTAACAGTAACTTGGTAATGCGACAGGTCTCTGCAGTACAGGGGTTAATAGGGTACAGTGTGTAACTGTCACCTAAATGTCACTTAAAGTGAAAGACTCACCCTCTGCCAGCACTACATGGGTTAAAAGTTGGTGACTTCAGCAAGGGGTAGAGAAGGGGGGCTCAACTTTAGTCCTCGAGCCTCCCTCCCCCCCCCTCCAACAGGTCAGGTTTTCAGACTATCCCTGTTTCAGCACAGGTGGATCAACCAGTCCCTGCTTCAGCACAGGTGACTCAGAGGCTCAGTCTTCGATTGAGCCACCTCTGCTGAAGCTGGGATATCCTGAAAACCTGACCTGTTGGGGGGATGGGCGGGTTGTTTTTACCATTCTACCCCCCCCTTTCTTTTTTTTTAGTTAAAATAAATGACAAATAAAGACACCACCTTGTCCTTATCCTGGAATGCATGCGGCGCTTTTTTGTCACCCCGATGACAAGTCTCGGTTTCCCTTCCGAACCGGACCAGTCATGTCCTCAGCCACCCCAGCAGTGCGCGGGTTAATGCGGGTGTCAGTGACAGCTCAACACAGTGACATATATACATACACACACATACACGCGCGCGCGCGCGGCCTGCCGTACCCTGGCCCGGTGACCCCGCCCCCTGTCCTGCCCCGGTGACCCCGCCCCCTCTCCCGGTCCTGCCCCGGTGACCCCGCCCCCCTCTCTCCCGGTACACGGGGGTCCGGCCCTGCCCCGGTGGCCCGCCTCCTGTCTCCCGGTACCCGGCCCTGCCCCGGTGCTTCCGTCCCCCCCGTCACTTCCTGTGGAAGAAGATGGTGGCCACAGCTGGCAGCAGCGGAGGAGGGGAGAGGAGGAGGGGGCGCCGGCGGCCCTGAGCGCTGCCCCCCATTTCCCCCCACCCCGGGGGCACCGCGCCCCCACTCCACTATCCCCCCCCCACCGCGGGGGCACCGCACCGCCCTGGGAAGGTGAGTCTGCCCCGAGCCCTCACACTAGCCACGGTGGCCAGTACCCTGCGGGGGACAGAGGGGGGTGCGGGGGCACGTTAGGGCGGTTATTTGCCCGGAGAGGGGGGGTGTGGGTATTAGGGACACGTTGGGGCGGTTATTTGCCCGGGGAATGTGGAGTAGCCCCCCCGGAGAGAGAGAGGGGGGGGGGTGCAGGTATCCGCGGGAGCGCGCCCCGCCTGCCTGAGTGCACGCGCGCTCCCGATGCGCTGTTTCGCTCGGCTCCCGTCTTCTTTCTTTTGACGGGCAGGCGGCTCGGCCAATGGGGGGGGCGGGGTGGGGGTGTGACGTCTGCGAGGAAGGGCGGGTCTTCGGGCAGGTGGGTTGATCTGCTTGTGAGAGGCCCTGTGAGGTCAGGGTGTCATATTCCTGCAGTGTGCGCTGGGCCGCACATGGGGTTATATATACAGGGCTCCATCATTAAACGGCCAGTCCCTCCTAGGGGCAGAGTGTACTAATGGTAGTGACATGGTTAAGGGGTCAGTCACTCCTAGGGACAAAGTGTACTAATGGCAGTGATATGGTTAAGGGGTCAGACTCTCCTAGGGACAAAGTGCACTAATGGCAGTGACATGGTTAAGGAGTCAGTCCCTCCTAGGGACAAAGTTTACTAATGGCAGTGACATGGTTAAGGGGTCAGTCCCTCCTAGGGACAAAGTTTACTAATGGCAGTGACATGGTTAAGGGGTCAGTCCCTCATAGGGACAAAGTGTACTAATGGCAGTGACATGGTTAAGGGGTCAGTCCCTCCTAGGGACAAAGTGCACTAATGGCAGTGACATGGTTAAGGTGTCAGTCTCTCCTGGCAGAAAAGTTTACTAATAGTGACATGTTTAAGGGGTCAGTCCCTCCTGGGAGCAAACATATCACTGTCATTAGTGCACTTTGCCCCTAGGAGGGACTGACCCCTTAACCACGTCACTGCCATTAGTACACTTTGCTCCTAGGATGGATTGCCCCTTTGAGGGGTCACATCTGGATTGTGGATGCTTGTTTTTTTTACCCAAATACTGATCTTTGAGAGGGTTTGTTCTTGTGTTATTTCCCAGTATTGGAAGCTGAGAAATAATCTTGCCTCGTTTCTGCCTCCGGCTCATTGATCCGAGCAGC
This sequence comes from Ascaphus truei, assembly GCF_040206685.1. NCBI lineage: Eukaryota > Metazoa > Chordata > Amphibia > Anura > Ascaphidae > Ascaphus > Ascaphus truei. The sequence continues at coordinate 32,609,408 of NC_134494.1, forward strand.
GGTTCAGATGGATCCAATATTGTTTTCTTTTTTTGTTTGTTTTTAAAAAAAAATATATTCTGCTTTTCATAGAATATATTATTCAGAGATAAAGGGGAAGCCCTTTGCTTCTGGTACAGTTTGTGAGGGGCTTTCTGAGGCCAGGATAAAGGATTCCTCCACATAGCCTTCTACAGCACTACTTGAAGACTTAGGCTTTGGTCCCGCTGCGTCTGGCGGTGTGCGCGACCGCGCGGCAGCGGGCCACCAGCCCCTTTCCTCCACTGTGGAGGTCCCCGCTGGCGCCTTCCGGGTGGCTGACTGCGTGCTGTGATGCGTCAGCCAGCCGGAGCTACAAGGAGCTTGTGGTTTCGGCGAGTGTCACGTGACACGCAAGGGAACCAATCACGGATTGGATCCCAGCAGCCAATCCGATTTCCCTCCTTTGCTCCGATTCCCCTCCCCTCCGATTTCTCCCTTCTGCTCCTCCGATTCCCCCCCTTCTCCGACTGATCCCCCCCCCCCTCGTTCCGATTCACCCCGTGTGTATTTGCCTGTGTGTGTGTATGAGTGCCTGTGTGTGTGTGTGTGTGTGTATGAGTGCCTGTGTGTGTGTGTGTGCCTGTGTGTGTCCTTCCCTCTGTGTTGTTCGCCCCTGGGACTCCTGGCTTCAGAGTGCGAGGGGCTCTGGGAGTGAGAGAGGGACCGACGTGGGGGGTCCGACAGCACGAGAGCCCTCCGTTCAAACCACGCCCCCCGCTCAAACCACGCCCCTCCTGCTCCCTACAGACCGCAGGTAGCGGTCAATTGCCTCTCAGCGCGCTGCCTGCATGCAGTGTGGGCGTGCTGACTGAGGGAGCGGGGCCTTAGCCTAAGGCCGTGATTATACCAAAAGGAGCCAGTGCACTGTGCGCCGCCGCGCAGCTCGAAAACAAATAGCAAGAAGACAATTAAAATGTACATACCTAACGCGCTGCATGCGCCGCCAGGAACTGCAGGGCGGCAGACAGGAGAACAGACTTGAGAATTTGTTCTCGGCAGGCGACGGCGTGTCGTGGTCGGTTTAGCCAATGAGGGCGAACAGCTCACGGCCACGCCTCCCTTCTTCTCCGGCTGCCTCCTTCAGTTCACATGCCGCTTTGCTGGATCACAGCGGTGACGTCATCAGACTGCGCGCACACCCATACTGGTATAATCGTAGTCGTACTATTAAATACTTATACAACATTTTGGTCAGGATCCGTGATCCTCGGCGCGTTCCTCGCTTACGCTAACCCGCGACCGGGTGTTCGCTTCTCCCGTTTCCTGCAGCACATCTCGCCTATTGGCGAATACCAGCATTCCATCTAGGGGCGCGTGCGCGGACCACACTCTGCACTAAATGCTGGCCCCGCCTCCAGACTACGCTCGCACGGTGACGCCACCATCACGCAGCGCGCTCCCGCTATGTGGGACACTCACACATGCGCAGAACCTTCCTTGCTCTGCCTATGCTAATTCCTCTGCCTAGTATACACCTTTGCTGATTCTCTCCAGCCAACCACAGCCAGGCATACTACTGAGTATGCTCTCCTCTCATTGGACAAGCTCCCTTTATATGCTCAGCTGCCACACTGGCAAATTGGCTGAGCATAAACCTTCTTGTGAGCAAAGTGTTCACTGCTGTCTTGCCTCCACAGTCTTGTCGTGCTTCCAGATCCTTATTCCTGACCTTAGCTTTTGCTCCAGACTCCGCTCTTCTGTTCTCCTGACATCAGCTATGTACGACGATCTGCACCTCTTCAATACTAATCTCGGCAAAGTACCACGATGATCCGGCTCTCTCCAATCCAGACCACGGCTAAGTATCTCCTACGATCCGCTACTCTTCATGCCGAGACCGGATGGAATAATGAGGCGTTAGCAGCCGCCTTCTGGCAAGGTCTTACGGAGATTTTAAAGGATGAGCTCGCAGCACATGAACGTCCCACTTATCTCGATGAACTCATCGCCATATGTATTCGCATTGATCTACGTCTGCAAGACAGGAGAAGTGAAAGATCTTGTCATAGGCAGCTTACTCCGGGGGTTCCTTCTTTCCATGTCGGTACAGCTGAACCCCTTCCGCCAGATATCCCAGAGCCTGTGCAACTTGGAGGTAACAAGTTGTCTTCCAGCGAGAAACAGCGTTGATGCAATGCCGGTCTCTGTCTCTACTGTGGCAATCCTGGACATCAGGTACTCCTTTTTTTTTTTTTCCCCACAAGTCGGGAAAACACAAACTCCCAATGAGGTCCAGGGGAATCACATTGGGAACACTTTCTACATCCTCTGCCGCAGCTAAACAGCTGCCTACCAGGATCTTGCTTCCTGTTGCGCTTACCGACGAGGGCCTCCACACTTCTGCTATGGCCTTTCTGGATTCCGAGTCGGGAGGCAATTTTATCGATCAAAGCTTCGACGAGAGAAATAACATCCCCCTCGTTCGCAAGAAATTCCCAGTAGGGTTAGAAGCCATAGATGGTCGACCTCTGCAACCAGCATATGCTGGTTCTCTTTCATCTTTGTACAGGTGAGGACCACAATGAAGAGATCCAGCTGAATGCCATTCACACCCCTTCGGTGGACGTGATTCTTGGCCTTCCATGGTTGCAACTCCACAATTCATGCATCGATTGGTCTGCCAAGGAACCTGTCCTGTGGAGCCCCTTTTGTTCCAAGAACTTCACTGTGCCCATCAAAAGTATTAGTGGGGTTACTGCTCCCAAAGAAGAGAAGGTAAAATTGCCCGAGGTCTATGCCGAATTTCGCAACGTTTTTGATAAAGCCAGATTTGAGGTCTTGCCACCACATCGTCCTTTTGATTGTCCTGTTGACTTGCTACCTGGCTCTGTACCTCCCAGGTTAATTTCTTACCCAGTTTCCCTTCCTGAGACAAAAGCTATGAAGGAGTATATCCATGAAAATTTACAAAGGGGTTTTATTCGAAAATCTTCTTCTCCAGCCGGCGGCGCAGGCTTCTTCTTTGTGAAGAAAAAGGACGGGTCACTACGTCCATGTACTGATTACAGAGGTCTTACTAAATTACTTAAATCTTCACTAAATTGGACCTCCGTGGGGCCTACAATCTGGTAAGGATCCATCAAGGTGACGAATGGAAAACGGCTTTCAATACCCGTGATGGCCACTATGAATATTCCGTCATGCCATTAGGTCTCTGTCATGCCCCTGCTGTCTTCCAGGACCTGATATAGCATATCTGAAGATTTCATTAATCAATTCGTCATCTATCTGGATGATATAATGGCCTTTTCTACGTCCTCACAGGAGCATGTCAAACAGGTACTTCTACGCCTACGTGAAACCATTTGTTTGCCAAGCTGGAAAAATGCCAGTTCCATCAATCCTCCACAGCATTCCTAGGATACATCATTTCCAACACAGGTCTCACCATGGATCCTGCGAAAGTAAAGGCGGTTCTGGATTGGCCTCGTCCCACTACCCTCAGTCGTGCAACGTTTCCTGGGGTTTGCGAACTACTACCACAGGTTCATTCAAAATGTATTCTCTGCGGTAGGTCCCATCACAGCTTTAACTAAGAAAGGTGCGGATCCTGCTTCATGGTCGCCGGCAGCTATCCAAGCTTTTGATCACTTGAAAACCGCCTTCAGTTCTGCACCTATCCTCATTCATCTGAACCCCAAGCTGCTGTTCACCTGGGAGGTAGATGTGTCAGAATTCGGGGCCGGTGCTGTTCTATCCCATAAAAGGAAACCTCATTGCAGACTTCACCCCTGTGCCTTTTTCTCGAAAAAATGTTCTCCAGTGGAACAAAATTATGACGTGGGTAACCGGGGACTCCTAGCAATCAAGTTAGCCCTGGAGGAATGGGGACATCTGTTTGAAGTCACAGAGAACCCGATCACTATTCTCACTGACCACAAGAATTTGCTCTATATCGAGGGCGCTCGACGCTTAGGGGCTCGTCAAGACCGGTGGTTGCTTTTCTTTTCCCGTTTTAATTTTATTATCTCTTTTCTTCCGGGTTCTAAAAATATCAAAGCCGATGCTCTTTCCCGTCAGTTTCTTGTGGCCGACAAAACCGAGAATCGGCAGGAACCCATTCTTCACTCCAAATATATTCTATCCGCCAACTCTTTTTGATGCTTTGTGAGACATTGTACAAGAGCAGTCTCACATCCCTGAGGGTCTCGTAGTTCCTGATGGGTGATTGTTTACCTCACCACCTCATCGGAAGAAGGTCCTTGAATGGGGTCACTCTTCAAAGTCTTCAGGTCACCCAGGTGACCCAGATGGACCACCGACCTTGTGGAACGAACCTTTTGGTGGCCCGGCATGCAAAAGGACATCAAAGAATTTGTTGCTGCATGCTCGAAATAAGACTCCCCAGGATAAACCACCAGGACTCTTTCGACCGCTGCCCATCTGGGATCGTCCATGGACACACTTGTCCCTGGACTTCATAGTCGAACTGCCGGTATCTAAAGGGATGAATACCATCTTAGTTGTGGTAGATCGTTTTTCAAAGCAATCTCATTTTATTCCATTGAAAGGTCTCCCCAACTCTCCCAAATTTGCAGACGTCTTCATCAAAGAAATCTTTCGCCTCCATGGGGTACCATTGGTCATAGTCTCAGATAGAGGGTCACAGTTCGTATCCAAGTTCTGGTTCTCCTTCTGCCAGCAACTAGGGATAGTGCTACATTTTTCTTCAGGGTATTATCCCCAAACCAATGGCCAGACTGAACCGAGCAGTCCCTGGAGCAGTATATCCGGTGTTTCGTTTCGGACACTCTGGACGACTGGTCTGATCTCCTTATTTGGGCTGAATTCGCACATAATTTGCGCAATGAATCCACCACTGAGTCGGCCTTCTTTGTTAATTATGGTTTCACCCATTACCTCTACCCATCACTACCCCCACTTCTGGGGTACCAGCAGCAGACATCAGAATTTATGGAGAAGGATCCAGGAGAACCTCAAAAAGGCAACTACCAGACAAAAGCTGCCACACTGGCAAATTGGCTCAGCATAAGCCTTCCTATGAGCGAAGTGTACACTGCTGTCTTGCCTCCACAGTCTTGTCGTGTTTCCAGATCCTTGTTCCTGACCTCTAGCTTTTCCTCCGGACTCCAATCTTCTTCTGTTCTCGTGACCTCGGCTACGTATGACAATCCGCCTCTCTCCAATCCAGACCATGGCTAAGTACCCCCTACGATCCGCTACTCTCCAACACCGACCTCGGCAAGTATTACTGACCATCCAGACCTCTCCTACCCCGACCCGGATACCTCGACCAATCTACACTCCAGATGCGCCCACGCGGCTGTGGGTTGGTGTTATATCAAATCCCCACCTCGGCCTCGTGGTCACGCCTTGTTTGTGGTGAGCACTCCGTTACCGTTTTAGGACCATGTAGTTTAAAGTGTTTCTGTAAGGTTCAAGAAGGAAGTATCTTTTAAGAAGATAAAATAAAAGAACAAGACCTATTGCTTTTTGGGTGGTAGACCCAAGAGTAGTTATATAATCTCATCCCATTATTATAATATGTGCATCATGTAACTCTTCCGTATCTCTTCTTGTGCTTTATATAAGCTCCAAATCACAAGCGAAATCAAACAGCAATATTGGTGGCAAATACATGGACATGAAACTCGCGTGACTTTACTGTAAACAAAGAATAATCCACCAATAAAATGTTGTACACATTTCATTTTAACACACAAAGCAGTTATGCACGGATAAGGCGCAGTACAGCTGGGGATAAATTCCTGTTTGATACTGACGGAAGAAATGTAATCATCGCAATGGACTAGAATATTCACAGAACTTCGGTAACTCGGGGCTCATAACGTCACGTTACCTAAACCAGTAACGGCCGATCTCTCGATCAGTAACGGCCGATCTCTCGATCAGTAACGGCCGATCTCTCGACCAGTAACGGCCGATCTCTCGACCAGTAACGGCCGATCTCTCGACCAGTAACGGCCGATCTCTCGACCAGTAACGGCCGATATGTCGACCAGTAACGGCCGATCTGTCGACCAGTAACGGACGATCTGTCGACCAGTAACGGACGATCTATAAACGATTAACGGATGTTGTTTCCGGAGTTTAGTGCATATCTACAAAGCTAATTCTATGCAACAACAATGGCTGTTCTACATCTCAGTTGCATAGGTTTAGCGGAACATTATTGTAGCGCAGCGTCGCGTTCGCTTCCAATAATCTAACATTCACTATGTCTTATTATATTATTATTATATTATTATTACTCCCATCTGGACCCGAAAGTGAAGTTAAAAAGGAAAGACAAATAACGCTATGTTGGGTAAATCATCGCTAACTGTTGGGTTTTACACCCACCCCTACCCTGTAAAAGCCCTATTTCAGTGTCTGCATGCTAGTAACGCTATGTATAGGTATAACCTAACTAACCTAGCGGTCCCTGTGTTAACCTTAACAGACCTTTGGGGATATGTTAAGGGGGACTTTTGCGCATATAATTATCACTAACGGACATAGTAGTTAGTGCCATGCTGTTTCCGGGAGCAAAGGTGACTTAATATTTACATTATTGGCCTTTGAATTCATAGCATGACGTCAGGTTTTTGATGTGGTGTTTAGAGGAAGAATTCCAGGAATACATTTAAAAAAGATATTAAACATATATTACATTATCAAACAAGTGTTAAAAATAGTGAGTGCTTTAACTTGTTGTCAGTTACAAACTCCCTGGAAACTCACCTTTTCCAGGAAGCTTATCTTCCATACGCCTAACATCCTCACCCTCTAACATCCTCACCCCTTCCTAACATCCTCATCCTTACCCCGAAACCTTAATGGGATCAGCTGTGCGGCGGGGCCATACCCCATCCTGATGTATACTCCGCCCCACAACAAGCAGCCACTTTACCCTTTTTTTTAAACATTGTCCCTTATTCCCTGTAGAGTGTAAGCTCTCAGGATCGGAGCTCTCGTTACCTTCTTTATCTGTGTGCGCTTGATTTGTCCTTATTTGGTATGTAATTCTGTTTATTATATATATTTATATATTGCAAGCAGTAGCGGGGGTTTCTCTATAGTTTAGTGCTAAAACTCACCAAGACTTACAGGAAATCCGTGAGTAGTGACAGCTCTGCCATGGGATGATGCAGAGCCGGTGACACGCACGAGAGCGAGCAGCGAGCGCGTAGTGAGTGAGTGGGAACTAAGGTGAATATGCCCCCAGCTGCAGGGGAACAAGTCCAGAACTGTTTGCAGAGCGGAGGGGCAGAACAATACATTCCTGGGCTGTGCGAAACCAGAGAGGGACTCAGCCAATACATGTCACATACCAAGGCTTAATATTAACCCTTTTGCTGCTAGAGAGGGGTAAATGCAGCTCTTCGTGTTTTCTTTGTGGCTTTTTATGGGAAATATATGACATTATAATGCTACAAAGGTTTGCTACAAGGTATTGAGCGAAATGACCAACATTTATAAAGACAGAATATAGATAAAATTCACATTAATGTACGTAATGATTGGTCAGGTTGGATGTAGCGTTGGGGCCTTCTTGTCTCTTGTTGTATACATAAGGCCGCGTCCATGGTCAGTGAGGGCGCGCGCGGCACAATCACAATGCCTTAGATCACAGCCATAGACCGCGAGGGCGCACGAGGAATCGGTTACATTTCATTCCACGGCGCGCGGCCAGGTCATGTGAGTAGTTCGCCCAATGAGGGCGCACCATCTCCGTGACATCACGGCCGCGCCCCCCGACGTCGCGTCTACCCTGGCCACAAATTGCTGGAGCTAAAAATAGCGGGTGACGTCGCACGGACGCGAGTGCGCGGTCACCATGGACCCAGCCTAAGGTCACAAACCCAATAGCACTCCCAATGACACACACACATATAATATATATATATATATCTATATATCTCTATATCTTGGGTTTTGAGCTTGCTAAGATTGTGTATGTCTCTACAGTATACACTTCCAAGTGAAGATATTCCGTTCTAATAAGCCATGTTACAACTTCTGTGGCAACGATGGTATAGAGGTGGGCAGGATGTCCACTACCATGAGCTTACTCTTTAATTCAGGGGTGGGCAACTCCAGTCCTCAAGGGCCAACATCCCTGCTTCAGCACAGGTGGTTCAATCAGCCTCCGCACAGGAGGCTCAATCAGTCCCTGCTTCAACACCGGTGACTCAGTCTTCGACTGAGCCCCCCATGCTGAAGCAGGGAGATCCTGAAAACCTGACCTGTTGGTGGCCTTTGAGGGCGGGAGTTGCCCACCCGCTGCTCTAATTGAAACCAGGGGCTGAGAGAATGAATGATTAAAGATCCTTCTCTTTCAGGGCACCATGAGTGAAAGTGTGAAGGATTGCCGGCCATCGTACAGCCCACCGCTTGGAGACATCGTGAGGGTGAAGAGAGAGGCGGTCTCCCCAGCTGAAGAGCAGGGATACAGGCAGCTCTGGTGAGAGACGCGGAGGCTGCCCACGTGTGGCACAGGCACACACGTGTCAACAGAGAGCGGTCCTTTTAAATCAGCGATCCGGCCACATAGGTCTATTTTTATTTTGCAACATTTAAACCAGGGGCTCCTCGGGAGGTGAACAGACCCGTTTTTATAGCTCCTGGGACTTCCTCCTACAGCCGGTTCCCAAGGTAGCAGTGTAGTTACCAATGTTCTCCCTGAACAATTACGTGGCCGTCCAATACCGTTGCGGTTTCCGATTACCCCCGTGGGACCCATAAGGTTTGGCGGCCATATTAAACTCCCGATGGGGAGAACACTGGTAACTACCCCTGTAAGTATGTCGCTACATCTCCTGAGGATCCCCCAGTACAGAAGGTAAAAGCCAAGCAGTTTTGATTGCTCCTCTAACACCATATATGCATTTCTAACGCTATATATACGCTCTTCTAACACTATATATGCTCTCCCCTAACACCATATATGCATTTCTAACGCTATATATACGCTCTTCTAACACCATATATGCATTTCTAACGCTATATATACGCTCTTTTAACACTATATATGTTCTCCCCTAACACCATATATGCATTTCTAACGCTATATATATGCTCTTCTACCGCTATATACGCTCTTCTATCGCTATATATGCTCTTCTACTGCTATATACACTCTTCTACCGCTATATACGCTCTTCTATACGCTCTTCTACCGCTATATACGCTCTTCTACCGCTATATACGCTCTTCTAACGCTATATATACACGCTCTTCTAACGCTATATATACGCTCTTCTAACGCTATATATACGCTCTTCTAACGCTATATATACGCTCTTCTAACGCTATATATACGCTCTTCTAACGCTATATATACGCTCTTCTAACGCTATATATACGCTCTTCTAACGCTATATATACGCTCTTCTAACGCTATATATACGCTCTTCTAACGCTATATATACGCTCTTCTAACGCTATATATACGCTCTTCTAACGCTATATATACGCTCTTCTAACGCTATATATACGCTCTTCTAACGCTATATATACGCTCTTCTAACGCTATATATACGCTCTTCTAACGCTATATATACGCTACTCTAACGCTATATGTACGCTCTTCTAAGGCTATATGTACGCTCTTCTAAGGCTATATGTACGCTCTTCTAACGCTATAGATACGCTACTCTAACGCTATATGTAAGCTCTTGTAAGGCTATATGTACGCTCTTCTAAGGCTATATGTACGCTCTTCTAAGGCTATATGTACGCTCTTCTAAGGCTATATGTACGCTCTTCTAACGCTATAGATACGCTACTCTAACGCTATATGTAAGCTCTTGTAAGGCTATATGTAAGCTCTTGTAAGGCTATATGTACGCTCTTCTAAGGCTATATGTACTCTCTTCTAAGGCTATATGTACGCTCTTCTTACGCTGTATGTACGCTCTTCTAACGCTATATGTACACTCTTCTAACGCTATATATACGCTACTCTAACGCAATATACGCTCGTCTGACGCAATATACACGCTCTTCTACATACACTTATTAAGTGATAGGTGGCAGAAAGAGAAATATATAATATATATTTAAGTTCCTGCCAACAAATTAACCTTCATCGTGTTGAAAACCAAAACAAAGCTGCTGATTTTATGAGATCTGTTATATATTGTGTCCCCTTCGCTACAGCACGGGCCAGCTACGTACTGCTCAACTCTCGATGCGTTTTCTGTTTGAGGGAGACAGTTGTACGTGCTCTGATATAAAGCTGTACTGAGTATTACTGCACATTCCATCTATCTAAAGCCGCAGCTGCTTTGAGATTGCAGGCATGAAACGGTCTGCAGATCAAGAGTATTTGTATTTCCCTTTCCGGGTGACTTCCCGCTGGAGTTACCGGATTTACTTCCTGGTTTCGCAAAGGGGATTTAAATGGCCCTCAAATTGGAAACCGCGACTGATGACGGTGTGGCTTCCTAGTGGCCTGCGGTGTGGCAGCCATTTTTGTTTCCCCTGGTGGGAGATTTTTAACCCTACAGTTCTAAAGTGCGGGGTAATAGTTTCAGGCGAGGAGAATCCTGCAACACAACGTAGACAAACTGATTCTTCAAAGTGCATATAATTAGCCCAGGGGTTCTCAACTCCAGTCCTCTCCCCCCAACAGGTCACGTTTTAAGGATATCCTGGGTAGGGTTTTTTTTAGGGTAAGGGGTTGGGGTAGGGGGATTTTAGGGTGAGGGGTTAGGGTAGGGATTAGGGTAGGGGGTTTTAGGGTAAGGGGTTAGGGTAGGGGGTTTTAGGATAAGGGCTTGGGGTAGGGTTTTTTATGATAAAGGCTTGGGGTAGGTGTTTTTAGGATAAGAGCTTGGGGTAGGGGATATTAGGGTAACGGCTTGGGGTAGGGGGTATTTGGTAAGGGTTTAGGATAGGGGTTTTTAGGATAAAGGCTTGGGGTAGGGGTTTTTAGGATAAGCGGTAGGGGGTATTAGGGTAACGGCTTGGGGTAGGGGGTATTAGGGTAAGGGCTTAGGGTAGGGTGTATTTGGGTAAGGTGGGATCTGTATGAGATGAAGCACAGCTACAACAGCACAAAAAACGGAGGATCAACCACGGGAAACTCCCATAAAAAATAGCATTTATTCAGCTCATGGACAGCTTAACAGATAGAACCATATCACCTTTGGATTGGTTTTAGGATAAGGGCATGGGATTTTTAGGTGAAGGTCTTTGGGGAGGGGGTTAGGGTAAGGGGTTTAGGCACTGAACCTTAGCGACGATGCGGCCAGCGGCCGGGTGAGTCATGGCGAAGCGGTGGCCATTTGATCGCGGCGAAACGGTCATGACCAAATATCCTAGACCGTATCCAAATGCCACTCCTCCTGTGTAAATAACCTGTACATTGCTCAGCAAAGTCCTAAGACGGAGCCGGTCCGATTGCGTGACTGCCCCGATGCCCGCACCTGTCTTTGCTGCTCTGGAGTTGATGGGTGATAACGTTGTACTGATGTTTGCAGCTCTGCGGGGTCGGACTCTCACTGCATGGAACTGGAGCCCAGGAGACCGAAGGGCAAGAGAGAACTGACCATGTCTCGGAGCATCCAGCAGGTGGATTTCTGGTGTAAGTCACGTTGCCAGCCGCGCGGGCGATAGCTGCTTATCCCAACGTGTGTCTCTTGGCGTGAGTGTGTGACGCTGCGTCGCCCCCCATCACCGGTTGTAATTTAGGATGAGCGGAAACGGGGCGCGGTAAAATGAGGCGGGGAGGAGTTACGGGGCGCGCATATTACAGCGAGATGTATTTAGTAGGGTGTGAAGGGCCCTGACTTTTCTTACAGTAACAGACGCATGTCATTAAGTTGGGTTGATTTCAATCTGGTTCCAAGCTCTGAAGTTGGAGGCTCAGGGGAAGTAGGTCTTTACAGAAAAGGGTTTTGTATACGTGGAACAGTCTCTCAGCAGAGGTGGTAGAGGCTAATAGAGTAAGGGGAACCCCCCGAAAAATGCATGGGATACACTACAGATTAAATCCGAAATATAAAGGAAACCCAAGGATCAAAAAGGTTTTACAGCAGATGGGAAAATAGGCAGGCTGGGTGGATCAAATGGTTCTTATGTGCTGGGAAATTCTGTTTAAATTTGCATGTCATTACCCAGAATCCCTGGCTGCAGTGAAAGCACCGTATGCCAAGATATAATGGGGAAGGGCAGGGTTGCACACCTGTGACACACGTGAATGTGCTCACAGGTTGGATTTTGTTTACTCTTTATGTTTGTAAGTTTGTTACATTTGTGGCAGCCGCAACATATAATAGAGAAAGGTGCGCACCCAACCCCCGTTTTTTTGGGGGTTTTTAACCCTTAAAGGAGCAATTGAAGTCGGCTGATTTTTTTTGCAGCTGTGGGAACCCCCTTCTTCCATAGATACTTACCTCCATAGTAGGTGCCGGTAGCTGCTCTGGCTGAGCAAGCTGGGCTTTAAAATTTAAAGCTCTGTGTCACATGGTCCAATAGGAATCCGCACTGATGACATCATGGCTTCCTATTGGCCCCCAGGGCCTGAGATCTTTAAACAGAGGACATATTGTGAACGCTAGTAGCCTAGGAGAACTGCTACCGGCACCCACTTCGGAAGTAAGTATCTCTGGAAGCAAGGGGTCCCCGGAGCTGAAATTAACGGGGTTCAGCACTAGAGAGCTTCAATGCTGTATATACTGTGTTGGCCCGAATATAGTACGGCCTCGCACATAATATGATCCTAAAGTTTTGACGGTGTTCTGCATGAAAAATAAAAGGTGTTAGGCGGCGCATATAATACGCGTACAGTTTCCGGAAGGATATTTTTAGGAAAACAACATAGCACTATATTCGGGCCAATACGGTATATAAAAACATGTAAAAAAAAAATCACAGGCTTGGATTGTTTCTTTAAAAAAAATTGTAATAATAATAATAATATCTCTATGTTAATGTAGACTTTGGAGGGGGCTCCAAATTAAAGGCTTGATCATAGCCCCAAATTTGCGGGTAAATCCCTTCCCCGCAGGGTATCTGCAGGTATTGGGGACTGATGTATCTCTCCCCTCCCTCAGTTTGCGAGTCCTGCCAGGAATACTTTGTGGACGAGTGCCCGAATCACGGACCCCCGACACTTGTACCCGATACGTCGATGCCCATAGGGATGCCGGAGCGGGCGGCACTGACTGCGCCCTGCGGGATCGAGGTGGTGCGGGACAGCAGCGGTGAGAGCGAAGTGCGCTGCGTGGACAAGGTCATCCCCAAGGGTCACGTCTTTGGGCCCTACGAGGGGCAGATCTCCTCGCAGGACAAATCTTCAGGCTTCTTCTCCTGGCTGGTGAGTGATCGCTAGAAACTTGAAAGGGCCAATCTTGCTTCGCTCACAAAAAGGACCATTTTGTAAACCGGTTTACAATGTTATACCTGGCTGTGCTCAAAGCTGTGACCATGCAGCAAGCTTAAGCCTATAGGGAACCATGTTAAAAATGGTTTTTGAAGCAAAAAGTGGCACTGTGTGCTCATTTGCATGTCATTTCCCAGAATCCCTTGCTGCAGTGGAAGTGCTGTATGCTGGGTGATAATGGGGAAAGGCGGGGTTGCAGACCTGCCTAAGACATGCAGATGAGCATACAGTTGTATTTACATTTATATATATATATATATATATATATATATATATATATATATATATATATATATATATATATATATATATATATAGTGTGTGTGTGTGTGTGTCTGTCTAAATGTGTGTGTGTTGATTATTATTTTTTTAAATGCCATGAATCAGTGAGATACAACACCATAAACATGTCACCGCCATTAGTTACTTTTGATTCTGTGATGGACTTTACTGCTGGCGCTGTGCTTGCCTCTGGCACTGTAGAGGTTAAGTCTTCTTCCACTTGGTAACTTATATTAGAGTTGCAATAAGCAAAAACAAAATAGAAAAATGTACAGCACTCGCTGAAATGGAATATAAATGTAGAAAATGTATTACATCAGTTTACATAATAATAATAATAATAATAATAGCATGTTCTTGTATAGCGCTGCTAGTTTTACGCAGCGCTTTACAGAGACATTTTGCAGGCACAGGCCCCCGGCCCGTGGAGCTTACAATCTATGTTTTTGGTGCCTGAGGCACAGGGAGATAAAGTGACTTGCCCAAGGTCACAAGGAGCCGACACCGGGAATTGAAGCAGGCTCCCCTGCTTCAAACTCTCAGTGCCAGTCAGTGTCTTTACTCAATGAGCCACTCCCTCTCCCATAGAAAGGACTGAAAATATAGCATAAATAAGCGACGTTTCAGACCTCCCGGCCTTTTATCCAGCTCCGGGAGGTCTGAAACGTTGCTCATTTTTGCTGCATTTATATTCAATTTCAGTGAGTGCTGTACATTTTTCTATTTTGTTCTATTTAATTTGGAGCCGGATGGCGGTCCTGGCTTCACTACGTGCACCTTGGCGCTAGATAAGTATTTTTTTGGTTTCCTCTTTGTATTTATATTATCGAGTGCCCTGAACACCATCCGTTTTAGTTTCGCTGAACTCGGGGTTGGCGGGGAGGGGGTGTGTCCCTTAGCTGACGCGGGGCCCCCTGACATCTGCCGAACCCTATCGATGAGCGGGTTGGGTTGGGGGGCTTGCTCCGGTGACCAAAGACAAAGTTGCATCGAGAGACGGCGTTACGTCTTTCTATCTGTGACCCCACGTCTGTATTTGGGGGTAGGGAGGGGGGGGGGGGGGGTGTCAGTGTAACACGGATTAGGTCTGGGCCGTCCCGTATTAGCTAGCCCAGGGGTGCTCAGCTCCATTCTTTAAGCCCCCCCCCAAAAGGTCAGGTTGTCAGGATATCCCAGCTTCAGCACAATGGCTCAATCAGAGGCTCAGTCCATGAGGGGGGGGGGAGCTATGCTACTTTAATATATTCTGTCTCATTTAGCTTTGCTTCGGGCTGTACCCCAAGGGCACAATAATTCATGATTGGTTTTTATTTTGTGATACAGATTGTGGATAATGACAACAGATATAAATCAATTGACGGGACGGATGAGGCTAAAGCTAATTGGATGAGGTGAGTGTCACATTGTATTACCAGCAGCATGCGATGCCCTGTATCCCGAGCTTATACCTTTCTCATTACACTTTGAATGAGTTTTATACAGAAGATTTGTCTGCTAGTACAGTAGCTCCTTGCAGGATTCTTCAGGCACCACTAGGGAATTTTGAAGGGAGGGTTGTTGTTTGGGGAAGAATTTAAAGATTATTGCTTAATTCCCATGCATTTTCACCTTCTTTCTCAGAGTTGAGGGGGAATTACGTAGTGATCTTTAAACAAACTCCCATTATTTAGCAAAATTGGTAAGAAACTGCACCTCAAGTTGGGAATTATTATAGGCCCTGTCCTGTTCTAAAAATGCCATTTTGGTATCTGGACTTGGCTTACACTCAAGAGTGGGAAGTGTCGCTCATACTCCCCCCCACCCCCCCATTTAGATTCTCCCCTAGAGTTATCGTGAGATTCTCCCCTGGAGATATTCGTGTGATTCTCCCCTGGAGATAACAACGTGTGATTCTGCCCTGGAGATAACAACGTGTGATTCTCGCCTGGAGATAACAACGTGTGATTCTCCCCTGGAGATAACGTGTGATTCTCCCCTGGAGATAACAACGTGTGATTCTCCCCTGGAGATAACGTGTGATTCTCCCCTGGAGATAACGTGTGATTCTCCCCTGGAGATAACGTGTGATTCTCCCCTGGAGATAACAACGTGCGATTCTCCCCTGGAGATAACAACGTGCGATTTTCCCCTGGAGATAACAACGTGCGATTCTCCCCTGGAGATAACAACATGCGATTCTCCCCTGGAGATAACAACGTGCGATTCTCCCCTGGAGATAACAACGTGCGATTCTCCCCTGGAGATATTCGTGTGATTCTCTGCAAATAGTTTACACAAAAACAAAATACTTCAGCACTACGCATTTTGGGGATATGTTGATTTTTGAAACAAAGCTAGTTTACATGCAGCCGAAGTTAGGGAAACCTGATTGATGAGATGTCTTCAATGTGGGAACATCAAACGAGTCACAGAGGGGGGCGATAGTTACAAAACATCCACTTGTGACTGCAGATTAATGTAAGTAACTTCTTGTGGGCCTTCATGTATTCAAATAAACAAGCACACCCGGCAGAGTCGTGACCTTTCAAGTAGATAATTATTTTGATTTTAAAGCTGTGGTTTCTCCCCTACCCCCCACCCCCCCTGAAATATCCTGATACATTCCCCGTTTCTTTATCAATTTCCTCACAATCCATCCACAATCATTAGCAGCAAATCACTCATAGACTGATCTATCAACTGTAAATAAAATGGCTAAATGAAAGCAACACAAGGTTCAGTTTAACTTCAGTGAGTGACATCCTGTAATCTGTATTCTTGTTATTTTTTGTGTATATAAAGACTGACTGTAAAACAGTAGCAACTGTGTTCTTCCACTCAACAAGACACAAAATGTCCAGTACTAACTGTCAATGTTTCAGCAGGTTATACTGGGTATTTACAATGTACGTTCTCCTGTGCGCAAATAACCAGCCTCACTAGGGTCATGGTTCTTTAAGCCCATTTGCAGACAAACACTACCCATTTCGTATTTGGATTCCTCATATGCTATCTCATACAGATTATTCTTCTCCCATGGTCTACGCCAGGGTGGGAATTTATATGCTGGTGATGGATTGGAAATTAGCCAAAACAGTTCAGTAGCCACGTGTACACCCAGATACTAAACAGCTCTCCAGTGCCAATGTTGGCAACACTAGATCGTTTCAACCAATGTGAATTTATATGATGATAGCATTACATATAGCCTATAAAAGGATTATAAGCAATCAGGCACATTCCCTACCAAGAGATGTGAGGGAGCTTCTGTTTTGGGTGATACAGGGTAGATGGGTCTGTGCGGAGTCCTGGACATCTTCTGGCGTTCACCATAGTAGTTTGATGATGGAGACACCCATTCCCATTTACCCAATTGTGCTTTGTGGGGTTCACCCCAAGGAACATGTCAGTGGCGACCGAGAGAAAGAGGAAGCCCAAGTTCTCCAAGGAAGAGCTGGACATGCTAGTCACCGAGGTGACCCGCAAGGAAGCCATGCTGTTTGGGAGGAAGACAATGAGGCTGTCCCATGCCGACCGAGACAAGATCTGGGAAGGGATAGCTCACAAAATCACCTCCATCAGCCAGGTGCCCAGGTCTGTGAAAGACGTCAAGCACCGCTGGGACGACATGAAGAGAAGAACCAAAGACAAGCTGGACTTCATGCAGAGATCGCTCCCCGGCCCCAGCGGGAAGCACGGTCCAACCATTGTGCTGACTGCCCATGAGAGAGCGATAGAGTCTACTCTCCAAGCACAGCAAGCCCACGGCTTCCGAAGACGAGATCTGAATGCTCCTGAGAGCCCCACGACTAGCAGTAAGTACCAGAGCCCTCTAAAGCCAAGTGTCCTACTATCCTAGTTCTTGTTGAGTGAAAGAAGGGGTGACTGGGGAAAGTGTTAAGATTCTTAATGATAATGCTCTCATATCAGGGAGACATCAAGGCATGTACTTCATTTAGGGCTTTTATTTTCCCGACATGCACACGTAAACGCAGCTGCTGTATAACAATAATAGCTGGCTGATTATCTTCGCATTTGGCTAAAGCAAAGAAACCCGATTTAGATATTGTAAAGATTAATATTATATGTCCCAGTCATGTCAACCGAGAGAGTTATATGTCAAACCCTTCTGGCTGCAATGCTGGGGCAATACCAGTGCAGGAAAACAACCCCAGATTGGTCACAGGAAAACACCCCAAAGTTCTTGGGAAGGTGCACACATTATAATAGACTTTAAAACTTTTACCAATGTATCAGGGGTTATTTATAGTAATACCCCTCCTGTTGCCTCTGCCAGTAGGGAACAGAGATTAGAACAGAGGTGGGCAACTCCAGTCTCCCCCCTCCCCCCCAAACAGGTCAGGTTTTCAGAATATCCCTGCTTCAGTATCGGTGCAGCCTTTGAATGAGCCACAGACTGAGTAACCTGTGCTGAAGCAGGGATATCCTGAAAACCTGACCTGTTGTTGGCCCTTGAGGACTGGAGTTGCGCACCCCTGGATGAGAGAGTCTGCTGGCAAAATTGGTGCAAAACTAACTTGCAAGAAAAACGACACCAGATTCATAAAAAGAAAGGGCTAAAAACCACCATTTCAGAAGATTCTTTTTCTTTGATAATTCTGGTGCTGTTTTCTGCTATAATTTTGTACTAGTTCTGCAGCTGGGAAACAAAGCGACCCAACGGGAGAGCGCATACTGTACATATTCTTGCTGCAGCTGCCTGTGCCAGGGATTCTCAACTCCCCAACAGGTCAGGCTTTCAGCACATGTGGCTCCATCAGTCCCTGCTTCAGCACAGGTGGTGCAGTCTTCGACTGAGCCACAAATTGAGCCACCTGTGCTGAAACTGGGATGTCCTTAAATCCTGAGATACTGGGGGGTCTTGAGGACTGGATTTTAGCGCCCCTGGTCTATGCAATAAGTGGCAGAGAAAATATATGGGGATTTAATGGACTTTTACAGCAGTCTGCAAACTTATATGGATATTTTGTAACACTTCACGTGTGTGTGTGTGTGTGTGTGTGTTCATGTGTTTAGCACGTTATACATACAGGTTAGGTGCATGTTTCTTTCCTGGCCGCATAGCCTCTGCATTCCAACTCATCAACCCTTTTCTCCTAGTTCTCCCTTTGGATTCACACATATCTTACTTCTATAACAGACACTGTTGCAAAAAGCACATGGCTCCTGCTCTGTGGTGTGTGTCTAGAGAACTCAGAGTGATGAAGTACGGGAAATGTAGGTTGAATCCAGTTGACGGATAGTTAGAAGTATCTGCCTTGCTAGTGCTGGAGTAATTGGCGGAGGTGTAGTTACTTGCTGCTATGTGCACTGCAGAGCTCTGATACACATCAATATATGTTTACAGCTTGAGGAAGCCTAGTTGAACCTATGAGATTAAGGGAGTTATCGTCCTAATCTGTTACAGTTGCACTGACACGAGCGCTTCATAATGGTAACATGTGATTCTCTTTGTCTTTTAAGCTGACGAAGAAGATGATGATGATGATGATGATGATGGGGAACTTCCAGGCCCTTCTCAGGGACACCCCCATCTGTCGCCATTATCCCAAAGCATGGGAGAAGCGGGGCCGATCTCTGGGCCGTCTTTTCTCTGCACGTCCTCCTCTTCTGATCAGTCTGACGCCAACAGTAAAAGACCAGATCGGCCACGCACTGCTTCACATGCTATACCTTCCCGTAATGTCCCCAGGCCCCGAAAAAGACACCCGTACGTCTCTGACTTTGACAGACAGCTCTTAAATTCTCACATCCAACAGACTGACCTGCTCAGGCAGTTCTGCCATGAACTGGTGTCCGTCCATAAGGACATGGCAGTGAGCATGCAATGCATGGGACAGAGTATGGCTGAACTCACTGGACAGGTGACCAAGATGTGCCAGACCCTGAATGATATCAGTGATGGGATCCAAGCCTATCACGGTACATTAGGACCTCAGGATAGCAGAGGGCCAGCCCGACAAAGGCCTTCATCAGAACCCAACGGGAAGACCATCAAGAGCCATGTAGAAGAAACCCCATCCTGTAGCACTCGGTCAAGGAAGAGGAGGAAACAGTAAATTGGAAAAGGGCCCCAGATCTTCTGAATGTACACTTAACACTTTCAGCGTCTTCCAATATAATCAAGTAGGAGTATAATAGAATGAAGTTACAATTATGGAAAACCCTATCACTATATACAGCTTTTCTTCTGGCAATATGGAGATTTTTTTGTACAAACTTTAAGCAGAGTTTTCTTAGCAGATTTCAACTTATGATAAAAACAAGCTAATGAGATCTTCGACGATCTCTTGGGTACCATCCAACTGGAGATGGCTTGTCCACTCCCTAAACCAGGGGTTCTCAACTCCAGTCCTCAAGACCCCCAACATGTCTAATTTTCAGGATATCCCTGATTCAGCACAGGTGACTCAATTAGTCCCTGCTTCAGCACTGGTCAAAGACTGAGACACTGAGCCACCTGTGCTGAAGCTGGGATATCCTGAAAACGTGACCTGTTGGGGATCTTGAGGACTGTAGTTGAGAACCTAGGCCCTAAACCATTACAGTGAGACTACTCTTGCAGATATAAAGACATTGTGTCAAGATGGGATATACTTACGTGTTGGCATTTTGAAGAACTATGAATGTAATCGGTCTTCTTTCAGAGGAGCGAGAGATCATTGTATTATCAATAAATATATGCGTGGAAACCATTACATAAGCTGTAGAACGCTACTGCTTAAGCAAAGTAATGAAACATAGCACTATGAACGTAACTTTGTGTAAACCGGGACACTGAAGTAGAAGTAAAACTAGATGAGGATCTGTGTTTTAGGAGATACAAAACTGCAGTGTTAAAAGTGAGAATTAATTGCATTTGTATTCCTAAGACCTGTGCAAAAGTAACTAAGCTCTCACTCGCCACCACTTCTAGCTTCCATGTTTGTCTCTGTATCATACAGGAATTACTATAGTATTGCTTGGAATTCCCTTGCCGTTGTGAGGGGTCAAATGAAATCAGATTTTGTTTATCAGTATTTTTTCTGATATGGCAATAAAGTTCTCCATATATACATATCTGCGTCACCGCTTGCATGTCGTTTCTTCCTCGTTGCATCCGCCAAGAACCACCACATTTTAAGGGGGTGAAAGTACCTGTCGAGGATTTTACATCCCTTTAGCGACAGGTTATTCTCCTCTCCAGCAGCTCGAGGGTTTTACGTAAATCCTCTTTTGTTTGTTTTTTTTGCATTCGATTTTCAATACTTCAAACTGAAGAGTTTCAAACTGCTCCTAAGTGCACTAACGACGCTAATTTCCAATTGCAATATCGGCAAGTGAAACAAGCAGTGGGTGTCCGTGCATGTGTAAATAAATATGCTAACCTTTACTGAGTACACTTTCTGCCTAAATAACAATCCTCCCTTTATGATGCTGCCCGCCAAAGCAATACAATCATTTTGGTTTCCAACAAGACGTAACTCTGATACACTATTTCACCATATCCGATGCGCAGTGCGTCATTGTAACATCTGCTGTGTGCTTTAGGAAAAAGACTTGTCTGTCTGATAATGGATTAACATACAGTAGATTAACTAATAATGTTGTCTGTACCCGTGGTTCTTCAGTAGGGATTGTCTTGGCTGAATAAGAGTTGCATCTACAGTAATCGGCAGATTTGTAGATGTAGCATACAGGTACTGTGGGGAAGACTCGGGTACAGGTTAACGCTTCAATGGCAGATAGTGTAGAGTCGCAGTGTGTTAACCTGCACCGGAGGTTAGGGAATCTCCCCCTTGGGAGATGTTTATGTAACTGGTGCAGACGGTCATCCATTTCCTGTCTGTTTCATACACGCAACGTGCAAGGGGTATGGAATACTCTTTAGGGTGGTGTCTTAAATATACAGTATTGTGAGTTCTGTTGCCGTCCTGGGCAGCAGTGCTTCTTCTGATCCCTACGTCCATGTGCCTCAGTATCTGCCACGGAAGTACGTGGCCCGGTGCAAGGTCCATGTCACTTTTGTCTTGTTCTCCCAATTGAAAGTTTTTGGGGCTGGGGAGGCCAACTCCAGTCCTCAAGGGCCACCAACAGTTCAGGTTTTCAGGATATCCCTGCTTCAGCACGGGTGGTGCAGTTGAAGACTGAGCCACTGATTGAGCCACCTGTGCTGACTCGGGGATATCCTGAAAACCTGACCTGTTGGTGACCCTTGAAGATCGCCGTTGGCCACTCCTGCTTTGGGACGTACGTCCTAAGATTTTATTTGACAAAAACCACATTATGCATCAGAATGTCAGTGCTGAAAAGTAATGCAAACCTTCAAACAACCTGCATCGGGTGTATGAAGACTTTCTACATCCGACGTGCAATTCAGTGCTTGAAATGATTCTGACGCGTCCCGCAGGTTGTTGAATACCTGATTGATATCATTTTAAATGAAAACAGAATGATGTGTATTTGAGTTTTGTTTCTTTTAAACTAGTCCTAGTAAATATTAATGCGGAGTGTAATATTATTTATAATGACCACGTTGTGAGAATAATGACATTTGTAAAAACAGCCGAGCTGCAAGAATAATTGTTTGAGTTGCCACATACAGTAGCAACGTTTGGCGCTAACACTATTAGGAATTTTTTTAGGGTTTACGCCAAGTTGCGCAGACATATTCTTTGTTGTACATTCCATCTGGGTCTGTGCACCAAGCGCAGCCCATTTCTGTGCGTCACGACAAAAAACACACACACTTGTGACGCAGCTGGCCCTGATGGAGAAGTTTGAGCTTAGTACATAGGCGCACAAGCGCAATTGAAATTGAGTTTGACATTTTCCACTCAGCTACATAGTTACATAGTTTATTAGCTTACAGCCAGTCCATTCCTTCTCATCTACATAGTTACTGGCTTACTGCCAGTACATTCCTTCTCGGTTACATAGTTACATAGTTACTCGCTTAACGCCACTCCATTCCTTCTCAGTTACATAGTTACTAGCTTACTGCCAGTCCATTCCTTCTCAGCTACATAGTTACTAGCTTACTGCCAGTCCATTCCTCTTCAGCTACATAGTTACTAGCTTACTGCCAGTACATTCCTTCTCGGTTACATAGTTACATAGTTACTAGCTTACTGCCAGTCCATTCCTCCTCAGCTACATAGTTACATAGTTCCTGGCTTACTGCCAGTCCATTCCTCCTCAGCTACATAGTTACTAGCTTACTGCCAGTGCGTTCCTTCTCAGCTACATAGTTACTGGCTTACTGCCATTCCATTCCTTCTCAGCTACAGTACATAGTTACATAGTTACTAGCTTACTGCCAGTCCATTCCTTCTCAGCTACAGTACATAGTTACATAGTTCCTAGCTTACTGCCAGTCCATTCCTTCTCCGCTACATAGTTACTAGCTTACTGCCAGTCCATTCCTTCTCCGCTACATAGCTACATAGTTACTAGCTTACTGCTAGTCCATTCCTTCTCAGTTACATAGTTACTAGCTTACTGCCAGTCCATTCCTCCTCAGCTACATAGTTACTGGCTTACTGCCAGTCCATTCCTTCTCAGTTACATAGTTACTAGCTTACTGCCAGTCCATTCCTTCTCAGCTACATAGTTACTAGCTTACTGCCAGTCCATTCCTTCTCAGTTACATAGTTACTAGCTTACTGCCAGTCCATTCCTTCTCAGTTACATAGTTACTAGCTTACTGCCAGTCCATTCCTTCTCAGCTACATAGTTACATAGTTCCTAGCTTACTGCCAGTCCATTCCTCCTCAGCTACATAGTTACTAGCTTACTGCCAGTCCATTCCTTCTCAGTTACATAGTTACTAGCTTACTGCCAGTCATTCCTTCTCAGTTACATAGTTACTAGCTTACTGCCAGTCCATTCCTTCTCAGTTACATAGTTACTAGCTTACTGCCAGTCCATTCCTTCTCAGTTACATAGTTACTAGCTTACTGCCAGTCCATTCCTTCTCAGTTACATAGTTACTAGCTTACTGCCAGTCCATTCCTTCTCAGTTACATAGTTACTAGCTTACTGCCAGTCCATTCCTCCTCAGTTACATAGTTACTAGCTTACTGCCAGTCCATTCCTTCTCAGCTACATAGCTACATAGTTACTAGCTTACTGCCAGTCCATTCCTCCTCAGCTACATAGTTACTAGCTTACTGCCAGTCCATTCCTCCTCAGCTACATAGTTACTAGCTTACTGCCAGTCCATTCCTCCTCAGCTACATAGTTACTAGCTTACTGCCAGTCCATTCCTTCTCAGTTACATAGTTACATAGTTCCTAGCTTACTGCCAATCCATTCCTTCTCAGCTACATAGTTACTAGCTTACTGCCAGTCCATTCCTTCTCAGCTACATAGTTACTAGCTTACTGCTAGTCCATTCCTTCTCAGTTACATAGTTACTAGCTTACTGCCAGTCCATTCCTCCTCAGTTACATAGTTACTAGCTTACTGCCAGTCCATTCCTTCTCAGTAACATAGTTACTAGCTTACTGCTAGTCCATTCCTTCTCAGCTACATAGTTACTAGCTTACTGCCAGTCCATTCCTTCTCAGCTACATAGTTACATAGTTACTAGCTTACTGCCAGTCCATTCCTTCTCAGCTACATAGCTACATAGTTACTAGCTTACTGCCAGTCCATTCCTTCTCAGTTACATAGTTACTAGCTTACTGCCAGTCCATTCCTTCTCAGCTACATAGTTACTAGCTTACTGCCAGTCCATTCCTTCTCAGCTACATAGTTACATAGTTACTAGCTTACTGCCAGTCCATTCCTTCTCATCTACATAGTTAATAGCTTACTGCCAGTCCATTCCTTCTCATCTACATAGTTACTAGCTTACTGCCAGTCCATTCCTTCTCAGCTACATAGTTACATAGTTACTAGCTTACTGCCAGTCCATTCCTTCTCATCTACATAGTTACTAGCTTACTGCCAGTCCATTCCTTCTCATCTACATAGTTACTAGCTTACTGCCAGTCCATTCCTTCTGAGCTACACAGTTACATAGTTACTAGCTTACTGCCAGTCCATTCCTTCTGAGCTACACAGTTACATAGTTACTAGCTTACTGCCAGTCCATTCCTTCTCAGCTACATAGTTACTAGCTTACTGCCAGTCCATTCCTTCTCAGCTACATAGTTACTAGCTTACTGCCAGTCCATTCCTTCTGAGCTACACAGTTACATAGTTACTAGCTTACTGCCAGTCCATTCCTTCTCAGTTACATAGTTACTAGCTTACTGCTAGTCCATTCCTTCTCAGCTACATAGTTACTAGCTTACTGCCAGTCCATTCCTTCTCAGCTACATCGTTACTAGCTTACTGCCAGTCCATTCCTTCTTAGTTACATAGTTCCTAGCTTACTGCCAGTCCATTCCTTCTCAGCTACATAGTTACATAGTTCCTAGCTTACTGCCAGTCCATTCCTTCTCAGCTACATAGTTACTAGCTTACTGCCAGTACATTCCTTCTCAGCTACATAGTTACTCGCTTACTGCCAGTCCATTCCTTCTGTGCTACACAGTTACATAGTTACTAGCTTACTGCCAGTCCATTCCTTCTCAGCTACATAGTTACTAGCTTACTGCCAGTCCATTCCTTCTTAGCTACATAGTTACTAGCTTACTGCCAGTCCATTCCTTCTCAGCTACATAGTTACTAGCTTACTGCCAGTCCATTCCTTCTTAGCTACATAGTTACTAGCTTACTGCCAGTCCATTCCTTCTCAGCTACATAGTTACTAGCTTACTGCCAGTCCATTCCTTCTCAGTTACATAGTTACTAGCTTACTGCCAGTCCATTCCTTCTCAGTTACATAGTTACTAGCTTACTGCCAGTCCATTCCTTCTCAGTTACATAGTTACTAGCTTACTGCCAGTCCATTCCTTCTCAGTTACATAGTTACTAGCTTACTGCCAGTCCATTCCTCCTCAGTTACATAGTTACTAGCTTACTGCCAGTCCATTCCTTCTCAGCTACATAGCTACATAGTTACTAGCTTACTGCCAGTCCATTCCTCCTCAGCTACATAGTTACTAGCTTACTGCCAGTCCATTCCTCCTCAGCTACATAGTTACTAGCTTACTGCCAGTCCATTCCTCCTCAGCTACATAGTTACTAGCTTACTGCCAGTCCATTCCTTCTCAGTTACATAGTTACATAGTTCCTAGCTTACTGCCAATCCATTCCTTCTCAGCTACATAGTTACTAGCTTACTGCCAGTCCATTCCTTCTCAGCTACATAGTTACTAGCTTACTGCTAGTCCATTCCTTCTCAGTTACATAGTTACTAGCTTACTGCCAGTCCATTCCTCCTCAGTTACATAGTTACTAGCTTACTGCCAGTCCATTCCTTCTCAGTAACATAGTTACTAGCTTACTGCTAGTCCATTCCTTCTCAGCTACATAGTTACTAGCTTACTGCCAGTCCATTCCTTCTCAGCTACATAGTTACATAGTTACTAGCTTACTGCCAGTCCATTCCTTCTCAGCTACATAGCTACATAGTTACTAGCTTACTGCCAGTCCATTCCTTCTCAGTTACATAGTTACTAGCTTACTGCCAGTCCATTCCTTCTCAGCTACATAGTTACTAGCTTACTGCCAGTCCATTCCTTCTCAGCTACATAGTTACATAGTTACTAGCTTACTGCCAGTCCATTCCTTCTCATCTACATAGTTAATAGCTTACTGCCAGTCCATTCCTTCTCATCTACATAGTTACTAGCTTACTGCCAGTCCATTCCTTCTCAGCTACATAGTTACATAGTTACTAGCTTACTGCCAGTCCATTCCTTCTCATCTACATAGTTACTAGCTTACTGCCAGTCCATTCCTTCTCATCTACATAGTTACTAGCTTACTGCCAGTCCATTCCTTCTGAGCTACACAGTTACATAGTTACTAGCTTACTGCCAGTCCATTCCTTCTGAGCTACACAGTTACATAGTTACTAGCTTACTGCCAGTCCATTCCTTCTCAGCTACATAGTTACTAGCTTACTGCCAGTCCATTCCTTCTCAGCTACATAGTTACTAGCTTACTGCCAGTCCATTCCTTCTGAGCTACACAGTTACATAGTTACTAGCTTACTGCCAGTCCATTCCTTCTCAGTTACATAGTTACTAGCTTACTGCTAGTCCATTCCTTCTCAGCTACATAGTTACTAGCTTACTGCCAGTCCATTCCTTCTCAGCTACATCGTTACTAGCTTACTGCCAGTCCATTCCTTCTTAGTTACATAGTTCCTAGCTTACTGCCAGTCCATTCCTTCTCAGCTACATAGTTACATAGTTCCTAGCTTACTGCCAGTCCATTCCTTCTCAGCTACATAGTTACTAGCTTACTGCCAGTACATTCCTTCTCAGCTACATAGTTACTCGCTTACTGCCAGTCCATTCCTTCTGTGCTACACAGTTACATAGTTACTAGCTTACTGCCAGTCCATTCCTTCTCAGCTACATAGTTACTAGCTTACTGCCAGTCCATTCCTTCTTAGCTACATAGTTACTAGCTTACTGCCAGTCCATTCCTTCTCAGCTACATAGTTACTAGCTTACTGCCAGTCCATTCCTTCTTAGCTACATAGTTACTAGCTTACTGCCAGTCCATTCCTTCTCAGCTACATAGTTACTAGCTTACTGCCAGTCCTTTCCTTCTCAGTTACTTAGTTACTAGCTTACTGCCAGTCCATTCCTTCTCAGTTACTTAGTTACTAGCTTACTGCCAGTCCATTCCTTCTCAGCTACATAGTTACTAGCTTACTGCCAGTCCATTCCTTCTGAGCTACATAGTTACTAGCTTACTGCTAGTCCATTCCTTCTCAGCTACATAGTTACTAGCTTACTGCCAGTCCATTCCTTCTCAGCTACATAGTTACTAGCTTACTGCCAGTCCATTCCTTCTGAGCTACATAGTTACTAGCTTACTGCCAGTCAGTTCCTTCTGAGCTACATAGTTACTAGCTTACTGCTAGTCCATTCCTTCTCAGCTACTTAGTTACTAGCTTACTGCCAGTCCATTCCTTCTCATCTACATAGTTACATAGTTACTAGCTTACTGCCAGTCCATTCCTTCTCAGCTACATAGTTACTAGCTTACTGCCAGTCCATTCCTTCTCAGCTACATAGTTACTAGCTTACTGCCAGTCCATTCCTTCTCAGTTACTTAGTTACTAGCTTACTGCCAGTCCATTCCTTCTCAGCTACATAGTTACTAGCTTACTGCCAGTGCATTCCTTCTCAGCTACATAGTTACTAGCTTACTGCCAGTCCATTCCTTCTCAGCTACATAGTTACTAGCGTACTGCCAGTCCATTCCTTCTCAGTTACATAGTTACTAGCTTACTGCTAGTCCATTCCTTCTCAGCTTCCTACAGTTGTGTGAAAAAGAAAGTACACCCTCTTTGAATTCTATGGTTTTACATATCAGGGCATAATAACAATCATCTGTTCCTTAGCAGGTCTTAAAATGAGGTAAATACAACCTCAGATGAACAACAACACATGGCATATTACACAGCGTCATGATTTATATAACAAAAATAAAGCCAAAATGGAGAAGCCATGTGTGAAAAACTAAGTACACCATATGATTCAATAGCTTGTAGAACCACCTTTAGCAGCAATAACTTGAAGTAATCATTTTCTGTATGACTTTATCAGTCTCTCACATCGGTGTGGAGAATTTTGGCCCACTCTTCTTTACAACGTTGCTTCAGTTCATTGAGGTTTGTGGGCATTTGTTTATGCACAGCTCTCTTCATGTCCAAAGGAAACAGATAGGAAAAAGCAGGCACCAGCAAAGCAGGAAAAAAAAAAAACCATCCAAAGAGCGTGTGCCCATTAAAAAAATGATTTAACGGATTGCAGCAAGGGTTACAACAACATTATGGGGTACAGGGCCCCCCCACCAACGCGTTTCGAGCGTAAGCTCTTTTTCAAGCTGAAAAAGAGCTTACGCTCGAAACATGTTGGTGGGGGGGCCCTGTACCACATAATGTTGTTGTAACCCTTGCTGCAATCCATTAAATCATTTTTTTAATGGGCACACGCTCTTTGGATGTTTCTTTTTTTTTTTCCTGCTTTGCTGGTGCCTGCTTTTTCCTATCTGTTTCCTTTGCTAGCATTTTGAAAAATCGGAAGCACACCCCCTGCTGTGGATAAAAGTCTGGACAATCTGGATCACACATCTCATCAAGAGTGAGTTATTTCATTCAATTTTGTCTCCATACCGATATATTATGCTGGGTCACTATATTGTGAGGTCCCTTACTACAGTGCCTGTGGGGACCCTAGTCCACTAGTCGGTTTATCTTGGAGCTGTGAGTGTTATAAATGCCTGGGATTTAAATCATGTCCAACCACTGGGGAGTATACATGTGCAGGATTCTACAATCAAGTTTATTTTGAACCTATGGGTTGTCTATTGGAGCACCACACACCTACTACATTCTCTTCATGTCCAGCCACAGCATTTCAATCGGGTTGAGGTCCGAACTTTGACTGGGCCATTGCAACACCTTGAATCTTTTCTTTTTCAGCCATTCTGTTGTAGATTTGCTGGTGTGCTTGAGATCATTGTCCTGTTGCATGACCAAATTTCGGCCAAGCTTTAGCTGTCGGACAGATCGCCTCACATTTGACTCTAGAATACTTTGGTAGACAGAGGAGTTCATGGTCGACTCAATGGCTGCAAGGTTCCCAGGTCCTGTGGCTGCAAAACAAGCCCAAATCATCACCCTCCACCACCGTGCTTGCAAGTTGGTATGAGGTGTTTGTGCTGATATGCTGTGTTTGGTTTTCGCCAAACGTGGCGCTGTGCATTATGGCCAAACATCTCCACTTTGGTTTCCTCTGTCCAAAGGACATTGTTCCAGAAGTCTTGTGGTTTGTTCAGATGCAACTTTGCAAACCTAAACCGTGCTGCCATGTTCTTTTTAGAGAGAAGAGGCTTTCTCCTGGCACACCCTTCCAAACAAATCATACTTGTTCAGTCTTTTTCTAATTGTACTGTCATGAACTTTAACATTTAACATGCTAACTGAGGCCTGTAGAGTCTGAGATGTAACTCTTGGGTATTTTGCACGGTCTGACCTTGGGGTGACTTTTCTGGGATGTCCACTCCTGGGAAGATTGGCAAGTGTCTTGAATGTTTTCCACTTTTGAATAATCTTTCTCACTGTAGAATAATGGACTTTAAATTGTTTGGAAATGGCCTTGTAACCCCTCCCAGATTGATGGGCAGCAACAATTGTTTCTCTAAGATAATTGCTGATGTCTTTCCTCCTTGGCATTGTGTTAACACACACCTGAATGCTCCAGACCAGCAAACTGCTAAAACTTTGGCTTTTATATAGAGGTGGTCATACTTGCTGATGATCAATTAATCAAGGGCATTTGATTAGCAGCACCTGTCTGCTACTTAGCATCTTAATTTCTATGGAAGCAGTAAGGGTGTACTTAGTTTTCCACACATAGCTAGTTACTAGCTTACTGCCAGTCCATTCCTTCTCAGCTACATAGTTACTAGCTTACTGCCAGTCCATTCCTTCTCAGCTACATAGTTACTAGCTTACTGCCAGTCCATTCCTTCTCAGCTACATCGTTACTAGCTTACTGCCAGTCCATTCCTTCTCAGCTACATAGTTACTAGCTTACTGTCAGTCTATTCCTTCTCAGCGACATTCCTCTGTATAGATACTGTTGTATCATAATCACTTTGAAATATTGAAATCATGGGGACAGCTCTCTTCCATAAATGATCCTTCTGTGCACTACGCTCCGCAATCATTACAACTTAATTGACCATTTTTAAGACGTTTTGCATTGCATTTGAATTCATGATCATTAATGATGCATCACTGATTTCAATGAATAGACCCCCTAACACTTTTCTATCCACTTCTACAAAGGATGACCCACTGTTTTATCTTTCTGAGGTAGATCACATTCTGACCAATTATAATTGCGTAAATATTGAGGTCTACTTTTGTATGTTGATCACAGGGTAAGAAGTGCTTTGTAAGGACACTTTATGCAAATGTATTTCTTCACAAACCCATATCTTACAATAATAACCACCCCGAAATCCCAGCATGTTTGGTTCACCTTCGGCTCTGTATCCTCTAACTTTCCTGCTAAGACACAGTTACAGGTGTTAGTTAGTTAGTTAGCAGAATACCTACCTCATCCTTGTCTGGCTCCTCTGCCTCTCAGGTATGTGGTGATATCCAGAGAAGGAAAGGAGCAGAATCTGATGGCCTTCCAGCACAGTGAGAAGATTTACTTCCGCGCCTGCCGGGATATCCAGCCTGGGGAGAAGCTGCGAGTGTGGTACAGTGGCGACTACATGAAGCGACTCCACAGCATGTCCCAGGAGACCATCAGCCGAAACTTCACCAGAGGTAAACACCTCCCTGTTTTACACGTTCCCTCCCCTATTATTTCTGG
Organism: Ascaphus truei; assembly: GCF_040206685.1. Classification (NCBI taxonomy): domain Eukaryota; kingdom Metazoa; phylum Chordata; class Amphibia; order Anura; family Ascaphidae; genus Ascaphus; species Ascaphus truei. Next base: position 32,640,515 of record NC_134494.1, read on the forward strand.
TTCCTTCGATATTCTTTCATCCTGGCTTCTTTTTCCTTTTTTTTATTTCTTCCTATATTTTCTCTCCCGCCCATGATCTGCTATTCTACCTTCCGACTCGCCACAGCTGTGGAATTAGGGAATGGTAACTGCATGGGTCAGGCAACTGCCCACGCTACATCATTTATTCCTGTGTACTTTCTTCAATTCTATTCCCTTTGCTCCTGTCATTTTACCCTGTTGGCTCACACCGATGTTAGATTTTTATGCACCATGTGTACCCAGCGGTGTTCATTTTGATATTGAGAGAGCGGTGTTCGGAATTCTTGTTGAACTTCTTGGAATGTTGCCGATTTTCACTTTGCTCCAATTAATGTTATTGGCGTCTCGCTCATGGTCAGGATGTTTTGGGATTTCTCCAAGGAAGAGTTTCTAAGACACTGGCTCCAGTATCCGCCAGTTGAGCTGATCAGCATGGCTAGGATTTGCTCAGCTGGACTGGAAACAATGAAGAGGTCAGTATCCATGTGTATTTTCTTACCCTCCTGAGATCTGTAGAGGTCAATTAACTGAATACACTCAGCTTGGCTTTGCAGTCAAAAGACTTTAAAAAGTTGACCCTACAGAGTCCACAAAGCCCGAGAAAAGTAAGTGGGAGTTTGTGACACACTAAATAAATGCAAGATTTGGACTTTAGATGGTATGGTTGTTGTGATGTAGAACATGCACTGATGTTTCATCTCCTTTGTACCATGGTTGAAGTTTGCTGGCGGAAAAAAGGTAATTCACATGTACTAAAAGAGCACAGGAATGACGATTAATTATGGCTCAGACGTGCCTTCATTAGGATTATTTGATGTTTTTTTCCCTATAGGAATATACACTGATAGATGCTGCTTTTGTAACATGTTGTATATATCTTATCTTCCTCACCCGTTCTCCCAATGATTGAGGGAAATGGAGCAATATCAGTAGACACGTCAGGTACTTAGGCATGTAGGAATGCCTCACTTACCTTTGGAGAATAATCAAAGGGAGTATCACGCAGCAGTAGATAGCATTTGCTATACCAGGGGTGGGCCACTCCAGTCCTCAAGGGCCACCAACAGGTCAGGTTTTCAGGATATCCCTGCTTCAGCCTAAGTGGCTCAATCCTTCCCAGCATCAGCACAGGTGGCTCAATCGTTGGCTCAGTCTTTGACTGAGCCAGGATTGAGCCACCCGTGCTGAAGCAGGGATATCCTGAAAACCTGACGTGTTGGTGGCCCTTAAGGACTGAAGTTGCCCACCCCTGTACTATTCCCTTAGAATGGACTGTTGCATCGTGTATCTCCAAGCACTGCCATTCACCTCATCACCCTATTGAAACAATATTCTGCCAAGTATATACAGCATCCCCAGCTTGTCACATCCTTATTGCGCTTGAGGAACACATCAGATTAGAAAGAACACATTTCAGATGAAAAGAGCAAAATACAGATAACGAATCAGATTTGTTTTAATAGCAGATTTGCTTCTCTTTTCTATTCACATCTCATTTTAGTTTACATTACTGGAATAAAACATTTAACAGTTGAGTTTGTTTGTGTGTTTGCCCAGAATCCGTAACATGTACGATTTCATACCTACTGTACCACACTAATTCCGACCATGGTTTTGGGGGCGTTTAGATAATCGTTCTGAGATCCCTCTGCAACTTGTACCCTGATGTTCTTATCTGATACAGCTGTACTTTGAACTTACCAATGAATTCCAAAGAGTTAGACCTGGAACGCCTAGCATGTTTAATAGCTGGTGTTCAGTGAGATGGACATATAGATATCTCTGAGTCTCACCTGGGGATGAGACGTCTGCGCTTTACTACACTGAGGAACTACCCCACTGCGCAGGCTACTTGCATTCTACCCACTCCCACTGATTAATGGTTTTAAGGTGCCAGATGTAAGCTTTTAGTAACACACAGCTCCTTTCTAACATCATGGGAATAGGACTTAAACAATAACACATAGTTTAGTTTGTTTATCCTGGACCGTTTGATTTTTCTGTAACAACAATTTTTTCTGCCACTTTCTCGCCTCCGCTTTCTTTCCTCTCTGGTGGGGTCTGGTGGAGCACCCAATCATGCATTCTGTTTAAATGTCTACTGCCCTGCTGTGTTATTGGCCCTTCTTTGCTTTGACATGTGAAGCACACAGTTAAAGCAGCAAAACATGGGATATCTTAGGTTTGTTTTTAAATAAATCAGTTCTGTATTATTAGATAATAGTGTTTTTGTTTTTAAATTATTATTCAACTCTTGATGCCATTTTTAATCAGTTGTAAAGCATCCTTTGATTTCTATAGCTGGCTTAATCCCACCTCCCCAGCAGTGCGAGATATTTGCAACACTTTCCTGTTTGGGATAATTTGTTGCCAATGTTCCCAGCAGTTTGAGCTTCAAACTGTAACAATAGATAATGTTACCTTAGTAATATAAGGTTACATTGTAGCTGCTGAGTTACTGCACCGACACACTTTATTCGAGCAAATACCCGGTATGTACCTGGCAGATACCTGGAATGCGCCACTCCTCACCTCTGACAAGCCCCGTTGCATTTGCCTTCCCAGCCTGGGTTCATGCCTGGCTGATGGGTGGCTGATCTGTTAAATGATAATGATTAGGATTTAATAGGCTGCAATGCTTCGCGTGTCTACCAGATGGCATAAATTCATGAATTGTAATGCAGTATATATATATATACTGTGCAGTATTGCAGCCAGCGGGAATAAAATGCTTCAATCCCTGCTTGGAAAATAACTCAATGCACTTGGGCAGAAAACAGTCACAATCCTCAATACACCCGGGTATACCCGAATTCGTGGGACTAGCCAAGCTCGAATAAAGTGTGTCGCCAGTGTACACTGACTGAAGGATTGATCGAAACTGAAAGGTGACCATTATGTTAGGCACACCATCAGGATTTTGACAGCTTTATAAAATGAGCACCACAAGATTGCCAGCTTAGGTAAAAATGTAGAATTATGCATAGTCACATGCTTCACATATACAAATGAAGGGGGGAGAAGTAGTATTGCTGCTTTAACCATTCTTAGAAAGGAAAGGTATACAGGGATATACCAAATAAGTAAACATGGGAAGGATGTTGATCCAGGGAGTTATCTGATTGTCATCACTGGAGTCAGGAAGGAACGTATTCCCTTATGAGATATCTTTGGATGATGTGTCACTGGGGTTTTTTGTTTGCCTTCGTCTGGATCAATATGCTGGAAATATAAATATAGGATAAAGTATCTGTCATCTAAATTTAACATAGGTTCAACTTGGTGGACATATCTCTTTTTCAACCTCATCTACTATGTAACAATGTAACTGTGTGTGTAATTTTAGTAGTTTTGAGGTGGAAGGTCCATTTTTGCTTTTACAATTAGCGTTTGTAGACTAGACCCCATAACCCTAACGGACCCGCAGCAGCTGATTTTTGTGCCCACGCTGCAGCTCACAGTTGGTTATGAACAATTTCCAGACTCAGAAGACCTTCATTTTACCGTCCACTACTGTACATGGACGTTTTTACGTTGATGTACTAGGCCTGTAGTGATTTTGCTTTTATGAATGTGCAGTTTATTTATTTTTGGTATGGGTGACCGGACCACAGGGACCAGGGACCTTATAGCAACCTCCAAAATTAGATTTGTTCCTATTGTCTTGACTGAGGGACATTGCCAAACTGGTAACCCACCTAATTTTCCTTTCCAGGAGAAAAAAAGTTGCTAAGGGAACAAACTGACATAATTTTGGAAAACCAAGAAGATGTGAAAAGCCCCTTTCCGCTGACAACCCTAAAGCACGGGAAGAGCCTCTACAAACGAAGCTGTGAAGAGAGCGAGATGCACCAGCAGACTAAGAAGAAGAAAATAGACCTCATCTTCAAAGACGTTCTCGAGGCTTCTCTGGAGTCGGCCAAGATTGAAGATTGTCCCCTGGTGACCAGTAGCCCCATACCGGGGAAATGGTCTGCTAAATACCAGTATGAGGAGCCTGTTGAGAAATACAGCGGAAATCAGCAGTGCTCTCCTACACAAAGCCAAACAAAGACCCGGAGGGAGTGGAAAATACCTCATGCTTCAACCCTGGGATCAGACAGGGAAGTCATCCAGCCAGAATGTGAGGGAGAAAATCACTTGTTACTAAAGGTAGAGAGCTCGGCCGAACCCTCTACCATAGGTGACACAGAGGCGATCCCCACCACTTCCTTCTGTCCCAACTGTATCCGGCTAAAGAAGAAGATCAGAGAGCTTCAGGCAGAGCTGGAAATGCTGAAGTCTGGAAAGGTCCCTGCAACGAGCCAGTTGGCCCCTCAGATAACTGAGGTCCCAGAGCTATCAGATGCTTCAGGTAAGATAACCAGAGCAGCAAGCAAAGTAGTGTGTGCCTCTGGGATACTGTTATTAGTGCAAGTAAGTAGGGGACAATGTAAAGTAAGAGACTGCGAATTCAGGGCAACGATTAAAGACTAACCTGTCATTGTAACTGGTGTATTGTGCTGGGGAATATGTTGGCATATTTATCAATAAGTAATAATATGTGTGAGAGAGCAGAATGTGTAGTCGCTCAATGTTGCACTGCTTAGACCATTACTAATTTCATTTCTGAGATTCTGCTTGGTATCATTTGGACAGGTGTGAGCTTGTGGTGTCTGCAGTGGTGACCTGATCATGGTTATGGGAACATCAATGAGCTCTGAAGAATTGGCACAATATGACAGGCTTTGCTTGCGTAGCTGAGTCACAATAACTTTGTTTGTGTGTTAACCAGATCGTTGGGACTTAAAAGAAAGTCCTGTATTTTCTTTCTCTTAACTTCATTGCTAATAGTACAAACTGTACACATTATACTTTACAATCTTCATCAGTATTACTATATATGGTATTTTAGCTTTTTTTTTTTTATAAGTTACATCGTTTATTTTCTCTTCCCCCCTCTCCCCAATGAGACATCCAGTATCTCATCTTATCCAGCTATATGTTAAGGAGAGAATGATGTAAGAACACAGCGATTCTGATCATAATACATGTGCTGACCAACTTACCAAACCGCTTCTTGCTCTCTAGGGTCACATGGTGCATAATAAATATACCGAGATATGGTCCTTCCTGTCTTCCTTATCATTGTTTTCTGCTTTCCTCCTGGTGTTGATGTTTGACCATTAACATTAATGTGTTCCATTTGATTTCTCAGCTCCTGAAAACATGGCCATTGTCCCCACCATGATTGAAGATGATGACCAGGAAGTGGACTCCGCTGATGAATCTGTCTCCAATGAGATGATCGCCGCTACTGATGAGCCTTCTAAAATGTCTACCACCACTGGCAGAAGAATTCGCCGTTTCAAGCAAGAATGGCTGAAAAAGTTCTGGTTCTTGCGGTACTCTTCCACATTGAATGAAATGTGGTGCCACGTGTGCAGACAGTACACGGTGCAGTCTTCCCGGACATCTGCCTTTATTATTGGTTCCAAGCAATTTAAGATCCACACAATCAAGCTCCACAGCCAAAGCAACCTCCACAAAAAGTGCTTGCAGCTCTACAAGCTCAGGATGCACCCAGAAAAGACGGAAGAGATGTGCCGAAACATGACCCTACTCTTCAACACTGCATACCACTTGGCTATGGAAGGCAGGCCTTACTATGACATCAGACCTCTAGCAGAACTAATGAGAAAGTGTGAACTCCGAGTAGTTGACCAGTACATGAATGAGGGCGATTGTCAGATCTTGATCCATCACATCGCCAGAGCACTTCGAGAAGACCTGGTAGAACGCATCCGACAATCCCCGTTCATAAGCATTATTTTGGATGGACAAAGTGAAGATTTACTTGCTGATACAGTGGCTGTTTATGTACAGTATACCAGCCATGATGGGCCACCTGCAACGGAGTTCCTATCTTTCCAAGAGTTGGGCTTGCCTACAACAGAGAGTTATCTTCAAGGAATTGACCGAGCTTTCTCTGCCCTGGGAATAAGACTGCAGGATGAAAAACCAACAGTGGGTTTGGGCGTTGATGGAATCAACATCACTGGTGGACTCAGAGCAAATATGTACATGACAATCAGAAAAACCTTGCCTTGGTTACTGTGCTTACCCTTCATGGTACACCGGCCTCATTTAGAAATTTTAGATGCAATTAGTGGGAAAGAACTCCCATGTCTAGAAGAATTAGAAAACAATTTGAAGCAGCTGCTTAGCTTCTACCGGTACTCCCCTCGTCTTATGTGTGAACTGAGGCTCACTGCTGCAACCCTTTGTGAAGAGACTGAGTTCTTGGGTGACATTCGAGCTGTGAAATGGATCATTGGTGAGCAAAATGTCCTTAACGCCCTAATTAAGGACTATCTAGAAGTGGTTGCACATCTCAAGGATATCAGCGGGCAGACTCAAAGGGCAGATGCTTCTGCTATTGCACTTGCCCTCTTACAGTTTCTCATGGATTATCAGTCAATTAAGCTCATCTACTTCCTGCTGGATGTGATTGCAGTCTTGTCACGCCTAGCCTATGTCTTCCAAGGGGAGTACCTTCTGGTGTCTCAGGTAGATGAAAAAGTAGAGGAAGCCATTCAGGAGATAAGTAGGCTGGTGGATTCTCCCGGGGAATATCTACAGGAATTTGAAGAGAACTTCAGAGAGAGCTTCAACGGCGTTGCATTGAAAAATTTACGTGTGGCAGAAGCAAAGTTTCAGTCAATCCGGGAGAAGATTTGCCAGAAGACTCAGCTCACCCTGGCGCAACGGTTTGATTCACGTAGCCGCATATTCGTCAAAGCCTGCCAGGTGTTTGATCTATCTGTGTGGCCCCGGATCACAGAGGAGCTCATAAGTTACGGGGAGGAGGACATGTTGCAAATATATGAGCACCTGGAGACCATCCCTTCGTTTCTCACGGACTTGTGCAGGGAAGGGGCAGACACCAGGGGCAGCTTGCTGATGGAATGGCGAGAGCTCAAAGCAGACTACTGCACCAAAAGTGGTTTCAAAGATTTGATAGGCCATGTCTGTAAGTACAAGCAGAGATTTCTGCTCCTAAATAAGATCGTTCAGATCCTGAAGGTCCTTCCCACTTCAACCGCCTGCTGCGAGAAAGGACGCAACGCTCTGCAGAGGCTGCGCAAAAATAACCGCTCCCGTCTGACGCTGGATCAGCTAAGCGATCTCTTAACCATAGCAGTGAATGGCCCACCCATTAGTAATTTTGACGCCAAGAGAGCTCTAGACAGCTGGTTTGAGGAGAAATCAGGAAACAGCTACTCCCTGTCGGCAGAAATCCTCAGCAGGATGTCCTCTTACGATCAGAAACCAATGCTTCAAACCATGGAGCTCGGCTCTGAATATTACCAAGACATTTAGGATGCTACAGTCCTGGAACTGTAGGATATTTTTTTCTATCTATACTCTAAGCTTTGATATATTATAAAAAAAAAAATATATATATTATATATATTGAAATTTAAAAACAATCCCACTAAAAAGGATGAATGACTGAGCCTTGTTGGAAAACCTTGCAAAAGGGAACAGATTTCCCACCTCACATATGGCAGCTGGTATTAGGAGCATGGTTTCTTAATGGCCAGAGTAGGATGGAAAATGCATTCTCAAAGTCCTCCCCCAGCATGTGTATCAGAACCAGGTACCTTATTGCAATCCCATCCAGCCTTGTTATTCCCTTTGTTGGTTCTAGGCCAGGGCAGACGCAGATGCTGAGGACCCCAAGCAGCACAGTGGATCCCAATAAACAGTGAGGATTAGTAATATTTAAGCTATTTTTTTTAAACTTGTCCTTTTGTATTATGTTCCTTAAAAGGTTTAATTATGTTCAGTGAAAACAATGATCTGCAATAGTATTTAAGATCCCGACCATCACAGAAGGGGTTAACCTATTCCCTGTATTTCTGGCGGTTAAGGGATGAATTTAGGTCCACGCATGGGTAGCACCACCTCTGCATACCCCCCTTTCACTGCTTTCGTATGACATTGTTTTAATGTGTATGTAGAACCAATGTGTTCATATGCGCAGTCCCAGAACTTACACTGTAGGGCAGGGATGGGCAACTCCAGTACTCAAGGGCCACCAACAGGACAGGTTTTCACGATATCCCATTTCAGCACAGGTGGCTCAATCAGTGGCTCAGTCGAAGCCTTACCTGTGCTGAAGCAGGTATATCCTGAAAACCTGACCTGTTGATGAGCATTAGGACTGGAGTTGCCCGCCCCTGGCTGTAGACGTTCTCCATGTTTGTAGCAGAATCATGTTTTTCTTTCTGCCAATGTTAACCGTGATCTTTTTATAATCGCACTTCTGTACACTTTTTATTTTTTTTTAAAATTTCTGTTGACAGAATTATGTCTAAGGAAACTGTTAGATTTCTCCTTCCTGTTTCGTAGCCACGATTAAGGACTAAGATGGGGTCCTTTTGGGAACCTGGTGTTTTGTTGCAATGATAATTCAGTTTATTTCTCTACGTAGAATAAGCTACATGTGAACGTTTGTGAGAACGTTTGTGGGGCAAGGTCAGCACATTTTGTTAAAACTGCAAGACTGATGACATATGCATCTTTGTACACAAGAACTAAAAACCCTGCAGAATCTGAGCAGTTGATCAAACTCCTTAGAAAGATTTTGATGTTTTCATAACTCTCTTTTGTTGCAATGTGACAAGGGATATTTGCCGGTTATAGGATCCATTCACTTAACAGCTATCCACTTATGACAGTACAGCTCAACCCCGTTATAACGCGATCCGTTACAACGCGGATCCGCTTATAACGCGATGCAAGCGTGGCTCCCAATTTTCATTTTTATGAATACTTTACAACACGATTATTGGTATCTTAAATACTTTATTGTACAATGCATACAATTGTACATTATTTCTAACGCGATCCGCTTATAACGCAATGTGATTCTTTGGACCCCAAGCACAGCGTTTTAAGGGGGTTGAGCTGTATTTGATTAACGCTACTGCAAATGTGTAGCTAAATCATGGCTAATATACAGTACATTTCAGAATAACGGCGATATTCGTGATACGCTGTTACTGTCCTCTTCATCTTCTTCATCACATAACAGAATAAGTTGGGGATGTAATGAGCACACATTACAAAAACCTCAGACATCACAGAAAATGGGAAGTGTACACACTGATGTTCCAGGTGATGGTGCCCTGAGAAAGCAGATTGGTTCCACATTGTTCATCCATAACTCTCGAGTTGCTGGAGGGAACTATTTGCTATTGCAGATCAATGTTTTTTTTCACCCCTAGTCCCTCCAGCAGAGCTGTGCCTCTGCAATGGGTTCATGTGTAAATGAAAGCAGCAGTAATATGTCAATGAAAAGAGAAAATGACTCTTGTGTGCAGGGACACCCCTACTGCTTTGCATAAACCTTCCCTCAAACCCCTTAAATTCAAGTCTAATAAGCTACCTACTCTATTAAGCAATTGATGTTTTCAATGTCATCTTTGCCTAGAGGGATTTGAAGAGGATGAGGCGGACAGGAAATGTAAACACAATCAAAGAACAGCAGCGCATTAGTGATACTCAACAGTCATTTGCATTGCTGCTTTAAAAGTGGGACAAAACGTTTAAATTCCCAAATTGAAGTGTTGTATCTTCTAATTAGTGAATACTTGGTAAGCAGCATACTCCGATTTGAAGCCTTACAGTGGGGGAGCTCCACTTCAGTCCTCAAGTCCCCCCAACAGGTCAGGTTTTCAGGATATCCCCGCTTCAGGACAGGTGCTTCAATCAGAGGCTCAGTCAAAGACTGAGCCTCTGATTGAACCTCCTGTGCTGAATCAGGGACTAATTGAGCCATTTGTGTTGAATCAGGGATATCCTGAAAACCTGACCTGTTTGGGGGGGTTGAGGACTGGAGTGGAGTCCCCTGCCTTGGCCGCGCTTATAGTGCGCGTGCGAACAAAATACACTACCTCTATTAGGCCGGCCATAGTGCGCGTGAGAACGTGCGACGGTGCGGCAGGATTTTGAAGAGATAAAACATTTTTTTTGCGAAACAGCTGCGTCACTTGAGCGGTTCGGCCAATGAGGGCGAACCAGCCTGGTGGCGTCACGGCATCGCCTCCCCATCAGAGTAAACATCGCTCGGGCGACAGACGCCTGGCTCCATGCGCTCCGTCGCCTGCTCTATAATCACAGCCTTAGAGGAAGCCGCACGGTGAGACGGATCAGACCAGGGGAGATGTGACTTTCATAGCAGAAGCAAAAGGCAAAAAAAGAAAAATGTTACAACCATTGTTTGGTGGGCACTTTATCTGGTTCCAGGTGACTCCAAAGAACAAGGGCTCCGTATGAAGCTCCTGGTCATGTTATTCTTTGCTTACGCCTGCACCACATGCTAGAAACATGTTGATCGATTTGAAATAGTTTATGGTGTATACAGTTATTTGTGACCTCTGTGCTTTTCCACAGAAACTTGGGCTATTGGTAGCTTTATGGATACATGCTAGTATAATATAAGCATCAGGTAACTTCTCCTATAACCACTACCTAAATACTTTGATACATTGACACTGATGTTCAAAATGCTTCCACAAGCGCCAGTTTTAGGTCCAAAGGACACCTGCTGTGCTGGATAGAAAGCCCCAAGTTCTTTTTAATACTGTGCTTGCTGCACTCCTCAGCTGTGTTTTATATTGTATACGTTTGATAATGTAAAGAAATTAGTACCTAAGGGCTGAATTCCCTGTAGTGTGTCCAATGGAGGCTTTTTCACTAACGCACCGAAGCTTTTACTCCAAGCAGTGGGGTATTACTGACAACCAATGTCTATTATTCCTCTTTTCCATGCTGCTAATTGTTGATACGTCAATGGTTTCTGAAAGTAAATCTGTATCACAGTGACCTATGTAGCAAGCTGTGGTCAACGGAACTGCACCTCTCAGCAAAACGTTGTTCGTATTCCAGCAGAATATACTGTACACTGTTACGCGCTTCTCTCAGGTCCCAGAGTTCTGAGAACTGTTCCCACAGGTATATTTCTCTGAAGGCTGCAGGACGCAGTGCAATTCCCAGCCTCAACCTAAAATTACTATTACCCCAAACTATACCTTGATGTTGCTAAACTGCAGGAAAAACAAAAACAAAAAATGATTTATGATTCACCTCTTACTACCACAGAAATAAATCCTTTTGGGCCATTTAGTGGAGATGGGCCATTTAGTGGAGATGTTCCACTCCTGGAGGTCGGGACAGCTACAGAGAGGGTGGCAAAGGATGTCCTCTCTGTTGGCACGAGATCTGGTTTTATGCCCAAGCTGAGGTCAGTATCACTGAACACTCCTGGGTCCTGGTGCTATGAAAACAATCACTTAATGCTGCTAGAGGGTCGCTTTCATATATATAAATCTATATAAATCTATATATTTTATTATTATTGTTATTGTTATTTTGTATGCTTTTGTGTCACTGCCACTCTGCTTTATTGATATGTGGGTACAGGCTGGTAGACTTGTTGCGTAATACACACTGTATAACTTGCTACCCATAACCCAACTACCGCCCCTGCCTCTACCTCTCCAATTCAATATGGTCGGTAACATGACATTAACGTCCAGTCAAGAGAATGACCGTAAATCCTCGTTGACTGCAATGTAATTACTTGCCACCATATTGAATAGGAGCTTTAATAAGACGAAAGCAAATGTTTGGTCTGCAGACTCGTGTGGATACAGTATTTGCTAACCCAAACCGGTTGTCCGACCCCGGTGGCCTCTCAACGTGTACAAAAACCAATGTGCTCTCACAGTTGAGGGTTGAGCAAGAAGGTAGCAAAGACAACGCTAGTGATCTGGCTGATGTTGAATTAGGGTTTCAGTGATGTTGGAAACTTTTTTTTTCTTTGGCTCTGCTGCACATGTCCAATCCTGTTCTTGGACCTTCGTCCTCAATAGGATGGAAATATTACAACAATACTTTGGGGATGTAGATGGGGAATGAAGGCTTGGATCTGATACTGGGGAAGACCCTGTAACAGGCAAACCACAAACACAGATTCAATCAGCATGTGAAGATCCGAGCCACTGAGATACTGTAATAAGCGAAGGGATCAATCTGAACTAAACGTTAGTGGCCATATCTTCACTTACGGTAATATTTTGCCCTCTTTCATTGGGAACCTTCAAGTTGAAAATATTATGTTCTATATTGCATAAACTGTGTGTGTCTATATATTTTAAGTTACAGTGGGTGAAAAAGGCAACAAAAGACCTCCACCTTTAGTGTGTGTATATATATATATATATATAAACACACACACACACACACACACTGCAGTTTTTTGGGCAGGCTATGATACCTTACAGCAGGGGCGCTCAACTCCAGTCTTCAAGCCCCTTCCCCCCCCCCCCCTCAACAGGTCAGGTTTTCAGGATATCCCTGCTTCAGCACAGGTGGCTGAAGCTCAGACTGATCTCAGACCTGTGCTGGGAAATCCTGAAAACCTGACCTGTTGGGTGGGGGGGGTGGGGGTTGAGGACTGAAGTGAGCCCCCCTGCTCTCTCCCACAGCGCAAACTACATAGAAGATTAAAATGCAAAGTAACTTGGTACATTTATGCTGGAGATGCTTCTTTAATCTGCACATCTTGGGATCCATTTAGTTGCAGAAATACCAGGTCATGTATCTGTGTTTCACTGGTGTAAAATGAAAAGTGTCAGATTTATCAAAGAAAAGGCATATTCCATTCAAAGCAACTTTAATACATGAACAATAAACATAGATCAAAATGTTGTGATACAAGGGGCACTGTGTTTTATTTACAGATCTACACTTACCCTTCAGTTTTAAAGAAAATTATTTTGAACCCTTATTTAAAAAGGCAGTCCAAGCAGCTTAAAAAAAATAAAATACATATTTTTGTTTTTATATATGCAGTATTTGATTACCTTTATTGAAAATGAATTACCTAAGCTGCCAATCGATTGGTTCTCTTGCGATCGATCAGCAAAGATCCTGCCTCCATGGGTTAACTAAATTGCTTTTCAGTTTCAAATCAATCCTTCAGTCAGTGTAACACAGCAACTACAATGTATTCTTATATTGCTAAGGCCATATTATCTAGTGTTACAGTTTGCAGCTCAAACTGCTGGGAATATTGGCAACAAATTATCACAAACAGGAAAGTGTTACAAATATCTTGCACTGCTTGGGAGGTGGGATAAAACTTGCTATAGCAATCAAAGGATGCTCAGAGGATTAAAACTCATTAAAAATTGCATTGAGTTGAATAAAAAAAAAGGTAGTACTGTATCTAATACTGCAGAACTGATTTATTTAAAAGAAAACACAAGTAGGATATTGCTTGTATTTCTCCTTTAACCAGGCTCGTCCTGCCTGAAAACTGTCGCACTATTTAACAGTATCAACCAACCTATTTGGTCATAGTGTATAGTGAAATGGGACATGAAGACAATTGTGGCGGCCGTAACATCCAGGAGATGGAGCCCTTACATAGATATTTGACAAAGGGGCTGTATCCTGCATGTGGCTCTGATGCCGCTCATAGTCCCAGATCTCTATACATTGGAGGTTGTAATACCTTCTAATGCAGGGCTGCTCAGCTCCAGTTCTCAAGTCCCCCTCCCCCAACAGGTCAGGTTTTTAGGATATCCCAGCTTCAGCACATGACTGAGCCTCTGATTGAGTCACCTGTGCTGAAGCTGGGATATCCTGAAAACCTGACCTGTTGAGGGGGGCTTGAGGACTTGAGTTGAGTAGCCCTACTTTAACTGATGTATACAAAACGTATTATCCAATCCCTCAGTTCCCATCCCTTGGAGTGAAAACATTGTTTTAAAAAAAATAATATATATATATATATATATATATATATATATTGTGTGGCAACAATAACTCCCTCTTAATTTGAAAATATAGTTTCATTCACAATTCAATACATTAATTTTGTAGGAATATAATTGATGACATTGGCCTGGATTGTCACCTTCGTCTATTTTGGAGCGTGGGTAAATTCTTCTATGTTAGAGAGGTTACAAAGCATCTTTCACTCAGGTCTGCCTCAGTACGGTTTGCTTAGCTTGCTGATCCTGTTACAAGTGAAGCAAACAGGATATTGTTTGCATGCGCTAACAGAAGGTATCACCTTGGTATGTCCTGTTGTTTTTTTTTACGTAGCCATCCTCTGTCACTGAGACAGACTATTGTCAGACATTGCTTTTGGTTGACAAACTAGAAGCTGTAACTTTTGAAACTAATTAAGACATTAGTTTGGGAAAGAAGCTGCATTGTATGATGATACCGAGTATCCCTGTAAACTCCCAACCCATTTCTTCTTGAAAGAATGAGATGGTGACATATTCATTCTGCATGTCCCTGCTGCTGGCACCACCTAGAGGAGAGGCTTCCACCACTGCAAGAGTTTCTCTGTTTGTGTTTGGAGAGATACCGGTGGAAGACCGTGTTAAAATATTGGTGGAAAACAATGTTTTTTCAGGGTATTTCTTATTTAAATATAAGAAACTTGCGAGTGCTGGAAAAATGTGGATATACTCATTGGAATCCTCTTGATAGAAAGGTATACAACTTCAACACTTGCAGAATACGTTCTGTGGTTATAGCTACTTGTGTATGGATATAAAGTATTTTTTCGGGCTGGGCACCAAAGAATCTGCTACAAATTCTAGCAAACTGTTGTAGTAATTCACGACTCATCAGAAAAACGCCTACATTTTGGGAATATTTTAAGGATTTTTATTTGTACCAAGTTTAACCACTTCTCTGTAGGGGCGATATGGATAGTGTTGACCTACAAGTGTTCCCTATACACAAACATATATCTAATCCCATAAACATATCTAATCCCTCGCCTTGTAGGTAGACGTGATTTGTAGTAGAGCCGTCTTTAGAATTTTTGGGGCGCTGGACTAAGTATAAATTGGGGTTGCTACCCAGAAAGGTCACATTTAAGTACAAATACAGTGTGTTTTTATTGAACAACATGCAAAACGTTGATAGAAATTCTGCAAATATTACTACAAACACAAACATTTTATTTATCTACATGTGTCTCCTGTTATTTTTATTTGCAAAGCCACTAATAACATCGTCCAATTCGATTTTCTGACGTATATCTGATTCGATTCTCGTCAAGGAAAGAGACGTTCAATCTCGGTTGAAGCAGCAACAGCAGAGCTCATGCTTAATGCATTTCAACTTGGGCAAATATATTCCGCCTGTGCCGCTTGTGGCCATAATGAATAGGAGCATTCGTACAGCAATTTCAATGTTAGGAAAGGTTGCCTCCAATTGCCATGCTTTAATGCTGCATACTGTAGTGCCGACGAGTGTTCCCCAAATCTAGGGCAATCACCAACAAGACCCAGGTACATGCTGGGTACATGCTGCAACATTTCCCTGACATTTTTGCAGACAGACTAATGGCCCATTGGATTAACAGCGGTGGTCCCTGGCAGACCCATTCAAACTGAATGGGACTGCCAGGGACCCCTGCCGTGTTAATCCGATGGGCCATTAGTCTCTGCAGAAATGTCACTGAAATGTTGCAGCATGTACCTGGATCTTGTTGGTGATTGCCCCAGATTTTCAAAGGCAAGTTTAAGGCACGTTTTACAATACTCGGCGGTGCACCTGTTCCTGCTAGATAAACTATTGCTCTTCTTCCTTTCATATGTAACGCTTGAATTGTTGACCCTCGGATATCATTTCTTTCGACAAGTCTTTTGTTTTTAAATGACGGCAAAGCCTGCCCCAATTGTCAGTCCTTTTGAGCACCGTCCATATCGTAGAAGCTTCAGGAAGTATCCCAAATGATTGTTGATGTGTTTGTTTTGCCTCGGTTCGTTTTCCTAAGGTAGAAATCAGTGGGTCAAAGTACGTTTCAACCTTGAATTTAAGATGACCATTGGGCCATAGTATTTGTGGAGCCTCTGAAAGGCTGGAGGCTCATTGGAAGGTTCTGGGGCCAGTTAGCCCTATGCCTTAAGGTAGCACTGATTTGTAGGTCTACCAAACAAAGTCTCCTGGGGCAAAAATATCATATTTTCTTTTGATAGAATGTTGTCTTTAAATAAATCTGAGATCCATTTTTGACCAATTTTTGCCGCCGGGCGGTTTTTATACAACTCTCCCTTAATAAAACAGCCCCTAACACCTTGTACCAATAGCAGTATGTTAGCAGAGCAGCTTTCGGCTAAAACGCCCTGTTATTAACTAGGGGCAGTACAAGCTTGTTGCAGGTTTGTCAAGTCTCAGTCATGTGGGAATCTCAAGCATTGGAAGGAAGTCTCGTTCATTTCTGGCACCTCCAGCCCCATACACAATAATGGAGACTTACTCTCTGCAGTTACAATGTTTCTATCCACCCTGTCAGAGCCCGAGGGCCGCATAATGTTCTCTAGCATTGAAATAACGGAATATCATTTCTTAGGCGTCCCAAACCGCCAGATACTCCCCATGTTGCTCCTTGGGGAGCTCTGCTGTAACACACTGTCCTATTCCATTGTGTTTCTTTATGGGTTTTCCTTCCACGCGCAGGGTCTGGTTTCCGAAGCTCGCCCTGTGTTCGTACCGCTGAATTTCTGCCTACACAGCAGAGCACACACACCGAGTGAAATAAAGTATTGTACCTATGTATTACTCTGTTACTATCCCACGGTTATTTCTCTGCAGACTATGCTTTATAGTGCCTGTGTGATGTCACAGTACACTGGATACAAATAAAGCTGTATTGGTATATAGTATGTACACCGAAATCTTTCCTTTTTTTTTTTTTTTTGTTATTTTTTTTGTTATAATATCCCTGTAATGGAAAATCATTGTTAATAAAACAATTAATTTTACCAACTAAGGCCTTGTGTGTTTGTCACGACGTGGTCATGTGTCTGCATGATACATACTTTGTGCGCATCACCAGGCTGCTGTGTTACAGTGGGTTCTAAGCCTCGTTCAGGGTGCCAGAGGCAGGAGTTGGAGGGCGGGCGTTCGCGTGTGCAAGCGGCAGTCTGCTGGGCGATGTGTGCACATCATCCCCAGCAGACTTTTTCAAGAGTTGAGGAGGCGGGGAGGAGGCGGGGCTACAGACAGCAGCTGAGGGATCGGTGTTCCTGTCTTGAAATCATTCTCAAGAATGGTTTCATTGGCTGCCGAGGTACCAGTGACGCTGCTGCAGCTTCAAAAAACAACTTGGGTTGTTATTGAAACTGTAGCCAGCGTCAACTTCGTAATTCGGAGACAGGGCAGCTGCTACCCTGACAACCACAATTCACTTTCAATACATTGTTTCGGACGGCAGCTCGCACGTAAGCACGCCCTCCCTTCGAAGCCGGCACCCTGAACGAGGCCTAATGCCAGTAACAGTCTGTTCTGTGTGTGACTCAAGCGATAGAACAAGAGGCTGGAAGAGGTTTCCAACGCCGGTGCACAAAGAAGAAAACTGGACACCATTAAGCCCGGCAGCTTTCTACCCAAGTCTCCAAAACTGCAGCAAAACAGCACCAGTTTTAGCAAAGAAAAATAATACTATTGAACGCAATGTGAGTTGTTGGTGCAGAGTGTGAGCGTTAACGTTGCCTGCGTTTTGCAGCCGGGCAGCTGCTAATTAGACCCGTATTGCACTGGCTCTCTCTGCTGTCAAAATCCCAGTATTCCTTTATCACAGAGAAATAACCTATTAAAAGCAATTCCAAGCATTGTTATTGCATCTGTTTTCCAGCCAGCACAATGCTTAATAAGCTGCTAGATCTTGCTCCAAAACGGGTTATATTGGCATTATGTTGATGCATTGCGGGTCCTCTCACGCACTGTATGTGCCCTTTAAGATCAAAAGTGGGGGTATTTTTGTTGAATTCTCCCAGCTGAAAAACAGATGCAAAGACATTGGCAAATTTCTCCAAGACATAACAACTTGATGGCTTATTAATGGGGATATGAATAAATGTGTACATTTCAGCACGTTGCTCTTTTGTTATTTTATACATCAAACAAATGACCCCAACAAGCCATGAAATACATGATAATTGTACACGTCTCCTATAAGGCCATATTTACTAAATGGTGCTACTCTGCGAGATACCTGGCAGCATTGGGAGACACAACTTGGCCCATTCACTTGGAGTAGCACTATTTAGTAAATACGGCCCTCGTATTATTACGTGAACTCACTACAATCTGGAGTCTGTGTTGAGCCCTAAAATGTAGCGCTGGGGACTTTTCATGCTGCAAGTCGGGCTGAAACAGGCAACACTATATAATAGTCGTATACGCGCTAGTTTCATGCACTGTGTCTGCAATGGGTTGAAGGATTTATGGAGTGTGCAGGGGGGAGCTTGGGCAGAGTAACATCTGCATGTTGGCGAGGGGTTTCTGTATTAAGACATGGGCATCTTGCGTTACTTTTCTACACCAACTTTAATGTGAGAAAAGTGATTATAGTGCATAATTAAAACAGCCGTTTGTGCGGTAAATTAGCAACCGTAGAAATACTCTTAAATATGTTGCGATTCAGACAAAAAATGTATTTTTATTAGACGCTAATATTTCCGCGCAGACCCACTGCTTCATACATAGTGTCCTGTGTATAGCACAGGGCAAACGGAGAGATAGTTGTAATATTGGCTAGATCAGGGACGGGCAGCATCTTTTTAGCTCCAGTTTGGGAGCCGGGTGACTTTAGTACAGGGGTCAGCCAACTCTAGTCTTCAAGGGGCACCAACGGATCAGGCTTTCAGGATATCCCTGCTTCAGCACAGGTGGCTTAGTCGAAGATATCCTTAACACCTGACCTGTTGGGGGGGGGGGGGGTCTTGAGGACTGGTGTTGAGCCCCTCAGCTGCATAGGATGGCTGTGCATTGCAGGGAGCAGTGAAGGGAACTCGTCCATATTAAATTATTCACAAGTGGGGAAAACTAGTGCAATAAAATAGCAATACCCGAGATAACATTTCTTTGATGATCACTTTTCTTTGCTCCAATGTTGCAGCCAGGAAGACTTCAGTAATGTAACCCCTAAAAGTGGACTTTCAGAGGGGTTATTAGTCTTTCCCTTGCAAGACTGCAAATGTCCCCATTCCTATCTGTGTACGTGAGAGATTGCTCAAATATAGATGTTTCATTTCACACATCAATAAGAGTCCAGTCAGATTTCCCATTTAAACCATTTATTTGCTGCATTAGCATAGCTCAACATTTCTGCTGAATACGCAATATTTTCTGGGTGCAGTCGCCTTGGACCTCGAGCCTTCGGGGTGCCCCGCGTTCCCTCCTCTCTTCCAGTCAACGCCGGGATCCAACTTCCGCGTGACCGGAGGGGAGAGCTGGAGGAGGGAGCATGAGACCCCCCCTCTCCAGCTCCCCCCCTCGCCTCTCCAGATCCCCCCCCTCCCGAGCTCCCCCCCTCTAGCCTCTCCAGCTCCCCCCCCCCCTCCCCAGCTCCCCCCCTCTCGCCTCTCCAGCTCCCCCCCCCTCCCCAGCTCCCCCCCTCTCGTCTCTCCAGCTCCCCCCCTCCCCAGCTCCCCCCTCCTCCCCAGCTCCCCCCTCCTCCCTCTCCCCCCCTCTCCAGCTCCCCCCTCCTCCCTCTCCAGCTCCCCCCTCCTCCCTCTCCAGCTCCCCCCCTCTCCAGCTCCCCCCCCTCCCCAGCTCCCCCCTCTCCAGCTCCCCCCTCCTCCCTCTCCAGCTCCCCCCCTCTCCCCTCTCCAGCTCCCCCCCTCTCCTGCTCCCCCTCTCCAGCTCCCCCCCCTCCCCCCTCTCCAGCTCCCCCCCCTCCCCCCTCTCCAGCTCCCCCCTTCCCCCCTCTCCAGCTCCCCCCCTCCCCCCTCTCCAGCTCCCCCCTTCCCCTTCTCTCCCATTCTCCCCCCTCCCTCCCCCCTCCCCCCTCTCTAGCTCCCCCCCTCTCTAGCTCCCCATTCCGGTTGGGCAGAAGTGGGTTCCCGGCGCCAACTGGAGGAAGGAGAAGAGGGAGAGGAAGCACGGGGCCCCCGAACCGGCAGAGAGGTGCGTTTGTTGGTGAGAGGGGCTTACCTTTTCCAGAGTGGGCCACCTCATCTAGCGTCACCATGGTGACCGACAGCAAATGGCGCCGAAACATCATATAACAACGCGTAATTACATCATGAAACCTGACCTGTTATTGGGCCTTGAGGATTGGAGTTGGCTGCCCCTGTAGGCTGTTATATATCATAGCTTCACGGTTCCGGGTAGCCCGGAGGGTATTTCATAGTATCACTGTTTGCTGCGTGTATCTTGAGAAAGGCCCAGACGTTAGGACCGTACCGTTGATCTTGGAATAAACTTGATTTTGCTCCAAGTCCCTGAGAGTGCTGCAACCTTGGTCTGTGCACTAAATGATCTCTGGACACTCCAGGTTTCGCGGGCACCCATGGCAGTATACAATGAGCTTTTACCGGGGGTGCTCCTTTCTGTGCATCTACTGTACGTCTGCCCCCCCTTACCCTCGTAGCGCCACTGGGGGCCTGCGACATTTTGAGAAGGTAACACTTTGCTGCTCAGCCTGGCAGGGAAAGGGTGCAGAACACACACATAGCAGCTCTAATTCCTGGCACACAAGTTACTGAGATAACAGCATGCAGTCCATCTGTGCTGCAGACGGTCCATATAACATTACCTTACAGATCAGTGGCGTGGGTGTGTGTATGTATGAAAGTATGTGTATATATATATTTATAACTGCAGTGTGTGGCCCTGGGGGGGTGGACCACAGGGATTTTATTTACAATGCCAACAAAAGTTTGAATGAACCTTACTGTAACAGGAATGTACAGTGACAGTTTTATAGCTACTTTGTAGATCCAGGTGGAGCATTTTGACTCACTATACTGGTTGAAGGGCACATGCAGGTTTTGGGAGTGCTTGAAAGCTGACCTATTGACCCACTAATTAGTATACTGTAGGTTGCCTCCTAGATAAGATGTACTCTATATTCACACGGTTGTGTCACATGCCTGCTGCCTGGTGTGAGTTCTGGGTAGAACTGTGTGGTGAGGTCCAATGTAAATAAAGCTGACACATTTAGCAACGGAAGAGATACAGGTACAGTTAGCTGGTTTGGCTACCATTTGCATGTGGATACTGTATCTTTGCTAAGGCAGTTCAATTATGGGTGCAAATGGTGCCACATAGCTATTTGCCTTCTGGGGTTATTCATCATTTCCTGCCAATGACTCTTTTCTGTACTAGTCCATTCTAGGCCCAGGCAGCAAGTGCCCAGGAGGACACGGTTTGGTCCCCCGTTAGGATCCTGGCAAAGCATCTCCAACTGCACACTGAGTTCACCCAGCAGCTCTGGGGGCACCTCAAACATGATCATCTCATTCCACACAGGGTTGATCTTATGCTTTGCACGCTTGGTCTGCTTCTTCTTCAGCTTCTGTGACTGGTGAATGAGAGTGACTTTTACAGAGAGGTCTACAAGGGACGAAAGCAAAAGACATACAGTACTACCAGGAAGTGATACAGGTAACAAGCAACAAAGGTCTAAAGGCCAAGGTGTGATGACCCTCAGCAGTACGAGAATAACTTGTATAACTACATTGTATTCATAGAAATACAATGCCCCCTTTTTTCTATTGGTAAATACTTCCATTCTGTTTTACTCCTCCTTGCTGCTGGGGAGATCTGTCCTAATCCTGGACCCAGCCATGTACACCTGCTCTCGCCCACGCCTCAATGGCACCCCATCCTTCCCTCTTAATGGTGTTAGCTGATCTAATTTAATACTGACCAACCTTATAACCCACCTCTCTTAAAATAAGCATCCCAATAGCCTGGACTCATGGCTACTCTCCCACACTCAGTCACTCCTACCAACCATTGTGGTCAAGCACTGCCATCTACTGCACTTATTCCCTCACCTGCTGTCTCTGTAAGACTCCCAACATAGCGCTTAGATTGTAAGCTCTTGGGGCAGGGATTTCCTTTCCTATTGTCTGACTTTGCTGCGCTTATTGTATTATTATATTCCCTGCACTGTATTGTCTTTGTAAAGCGCTGAGCACTCTGTCAGCACTATATAAATAAAGATATACATAGCATAAATGTTTTAATAATTAGGTGCAAAGAGACCGATGTCAGTTATTAAGGGGAATGTGTTCAGTCAGCACAACACCCCAATGATCACACTAAAGCCTATCATTAAGCCGCTCATCGCGTGCATGCCACTCCATGATAGCAAATAAATGTCTAGGTCTTGCCTTTGCAGACAGGGAATAGTAAGATACTTATCCTAGATAAAGGTCATTATCCCATTATTAATTCACCTCACACTACTGTATTTGTTTCATAAGAACCTTTTCTATCCTCCTTGAAGTCCCACCCAAATTCCATTGTTTCCTCCGTCCCCAGAATATTTCCCAGCCGCCTATAATTAACCCTCTTCTTGGGTGTGTGTTCGTAACTTGTGCTACTGTGTATACCACGCACCTTTCCCCAGGAGGTCATGCCACCGGACGGAATGTATATTCCTGGCTTTGATGAGAACGACAATGAGACGATTAGCAGCTGGGAGATAGCTCAGGGAGAGGAGAACCTCACCAGGAGAGTCTGGATCCTATGGGCAAAAAATGAGACCCCATTAGCTCCAGTCCTAAATCCTTATAATTGTGGCACTTCCATCTCTCTCCCCTTCTCTCTTTACCCTTCTGTCTCCCCCCCCCCTCTCCCCTCTCTCCCCCCCATACAATACATTGCAGACCTAGGGGGAGCGGGGATTCAATAAGTAATGAAACTGACATACAAATGTGAAGATTAATGCAGGGGGATAACTTATGTCAAATAAGTCCTAATTAAAAGTGATATTCAGACGTATTACCAAGTACATATGTACACTAGCAGATACATGTTAATTCAATTACCTTGTATCTACTTTGTAAAATAGTAGCCCCCTAATATCCCACGTGGTCAGCTGGTCATTGGCACCCCCATGAGTAACTGACCACAAAGCACTGCAAAGGGGTAAATACTTCACAAACTTCATTAATTTCCCCCCTTACCTACCAAAGAGGCCAGGTAATGCCGTATTAGCTGCTGAAGCAGGTAAGGGGTTAACTCTTACCACCCTCCCCCATCACATTGTTTTGACTTATCATAAGCTTAGTGCCGTGGTATTCAACCTTTTTTTGGTTAAGGAATCTATAATTCTATAGTGAAATTCTGGGGAAGCCCGAACCTGTCTAATAGCGCGTCTGAGATCAGATGCATTGTAAAGAACCCCAACCCTCTCTAATAGCGCATCTGAGATCAGATACATTGTAAGGAACCCCAACCCTCTCTATAGCATGCCTGAGATCAGAAGCATTGTAAGGAACTCCAATCCCCTCTAATAGCACACCTGAGATCAGATGTATTGTAAGGAACTCCAACCCTCTCTAATAGCGCGTCTGAGATCAGATGCATTTTAGGAACCCCAACCCTCTCTAATAGCGCGTCTGAGATCAGATGCATTTTAGGAACCCCAACCCTCTCTAATAGCGCGTCTGAGATCAGATGCTTTGTAAGGAACCCCGACCCTCTCTAATAGCGCGTCTGAGATCAGATACATTGTAAGGAACCCCGACCCTCTATAATAGCGTGTCTGAGATCAGATGCATTGTAAGGAACCCCAACCCTCTCTGATAGCGCGTCTGAGATCAGATGCATTGTAAGGAACCCCAACCCTCTCTAATAGCGCGTCTGAGATCAGATGCATTGTAAGGAACCCCAACCCTCTCTAATAACATGTCTGAGATCAGATGCATTGTAAGAAACCCCGACCCTCTCTTATTCCGCGTCTGAGATCAGATGCATTGTAAGGATCCCGACCCCCTCTAATAGCGCGTTTGAGATCAGGTGCATTGTTAATTTTCTGTATTTGGTACAATTTTCAAATGACTTGAAAATTGCAATCCTTTATGGATGCCCCAGGAACCTAATGCTCCTTAGTGGATAAGGCAGTAGTAACTCCGGCAACGTAACGTGATTTCGGTATGACACATTGCTTTTGAAAGCTTCTTCACATTGTGAAGGAAATTCTGATTTTCGTGTTCAAGATGAAATTTTGCAGAGATACAAATAAGTGCAATCGGTGAGGGTCTCTCAGCACTGACCTAACGTGCTGGATGTATCTTTTTTTCCCCCTGTGTATTTATGTATTCATTTTGTTTATATACTGTATGTAAGAAAGGGGCTTTGCTTGTGTTTGTAGCATGCTATGAATATCTTCATACTGCATCATCAAATCTATAACACCAGCAGAATATTAAAACCGGGAGATTAATAATAACCTCACAAAGGCAGCTTGTGAACAGAACTATAAATAGCTCCCCTCTCCCCCCCCCCCCCCCTCTCCCTCCTCTTTAAAAGAGATGCAGGCATTATCTACATCGGGCTCTCTCTCCAGGGTCTTATGACGCAAATAGACATCTCTGCTCAGCTTGCAGCTTCTAAGTCCTAAACTGGGACATGCAGCCACTGTAACGATGCGTTCTGCCGCCTTTTCTCCCCACCAGGGAGTGGTGGTGATTGATCATGCCATCTCTCGATGAGTGTGCAAGAGCCTGGAATGGCAACGTCCGATTCTCAGCTTGCCAGATAATATTCTGAACATTTTATTCTATCTGCTGCTAGTAATGAGAGAGGTCCATTTTGGGACCGAAACGTTGATCCTTTTCTAATAAAAGTATGTTTTATTTGTTCACCGCTCAGGGTGGCCTTCTCCTCCAAGCTGACGTCTTGGAAGCTGTTGGCCTATGTCGTATAATGTATCCTCACCTCTAGCAATAACTTGATACTTTTCTGTTTACCTGACTCCACTCTTATTGTTATTAAAATGAACATGGCTATGACTGAGTCCCCGCTGGCGCTGATCGCACTCATGCTTGAGAGCGGTGACGTCACCAACTCTTAGAGCACAAGCGTTCTGCTGACCTGCAAAAATTTGGGAGCGGGAGGCGGTTTTATGAAGGGAGGGGGCGTGTCATTGGCTGGATCGGGGCTGTATGTGTGTCTGTGTCTCTCCATTCACTCCCTCCCCCCTTCCAAAAATGACAACAAAAACATTTGTGCAAGAAAAATAAAAAACCTCTCGCCACTCCCACCCCTTCCACCTCTCTCCCCCCCCCACTTCCACCTCTCCCCGTCCCCCTCCTTCCACCTCTCTCCGTCCCCCCCCCCTCTAGCTCTCTCTCCGTTGGACTGCTTTTCTCTTATTCTCTTCAGAATAAGTCACTAGAGAATATTTGAGAGGTGGGGGAGGCTTGTGTGCAGACCTGATATACTTTCCCCAGATAACACATCATATCCCAGTATAACTCAGAAAATCACAGTTTCCATAGGATTTAATAGCAATGTTAGTGCAGAATATTATCACCTACTAGCTGAGAGACCCGGCGTTGCCCGGGATGTAAATGCGTAATAGGTAGTATTATTTATAAATCGTGGAACAATAGGTGACTGTTTGTTGTAAAGGTTGGATAATAATGTTGAAAAGAAAGATGGAAGAAAATGTAATACGATGTTGTATAAAAATGGTTTATTGTAACCACACCACAGTACAATGTATATTTTGGTGCCATAAGTGATGTAAAAATCTGAGTCGTGTGTCCTGCTAGGGTGTGAGGCGGCGGGTGGCGCGTGGGTTGTGAGTGCTGTGTGCGAGTGGGGGTCCTGCTAGGGTGTGAGGCGGCGGGGTGGTGCGTGGGTTGTGAGTGCTGTCTGTGAGTGGGGGTCCTGCAAGGGTGTGAGGCGGCGGCTGGCGCGTGGGTTGTGAGTGCTGTCTGTGAGTGGGGGTCCTGCTAGGGTGTGAGGCGGTGGGTCAGTGATGTCGGTGCGTAGGGGCGGGAGGCAGCAGGTGTGTGTGGCGGCAGGTATGTGTCGAGTGTGGCGGGTGTCTGTTGAGTGCGTGCAGCGGCTGTGAGGCGGTGGGTGAAAGGCAGAGGCGGCCGAAGTAAGGGCGGGTGAAAGGCAGAGGCGGGGGTGGGGAGGCGGTAAGGCGGGCATGAAGGCGAAGGGCGGGCGGGAAGGGGAGGAGGGGGTGGAGGAGGGGGGCAAGGGGTGGAGGAGGGGGGCAAGGGTTAGAGGAGGGGGGGGGGAAGGGTTAGAGGAGGGGGGGGGAAGGGTTAGAGGAGGGGGGGGGAAGGGTTAGAGGAGGGGGGGGAAGGGTTAGAGGAGGGGGGGGGAAGGGTTAGAGGAGGGGGGGGGAAGGGTTAGAGGAGGGGGGGGGAAGGGTTAGAGGAGGGGGGGGGAAGGGTTAGAGGAGGGGGGGGGAAGGGTTAGAGGAGGGGGGGGGAAGGGTTAGAGGGGGGGGAAGGGTTAGAGGAGGGGGGGAAGGGTTAGAGGAGGGGGGGAAGGGTTAGAGGAGGGGGGAAGGGTTAGAGGAGGGGGTGGAAGTGTGGGAGGGGGTGGGAGGGGAAAGGGGAAAAAGAGGTGGAGGGGGGGGAAGAGGAGCGGAGGGGGGGGGTGGAAAGGGGAGCGGAGGGGGGGGTGGAAAGGGGAGCGGAGGGGGGGTGGAAAGGGGAGCGGAGGGGGGGGGAAGGGGAGCGGAGGGGGGGAAGGGGAGCGGGGGGGGGAAGGGGAGCGGGGGGGAGGTGGTGGAAAGGGGGAGAAGGGGGGAGGTGGTGGGAAGGGGGAGAAGGGGGGAGGTGGTGGGAAGGGGGGAGGTGGTGGGAAGGGGGGGGGGCGGTGGGTAGGGGGGGGAGGCGGTGGGAAGGTGGAGGGGAGGTGGTGGGAAGGGGGGGTGGAGGCGGTGGGAAGGGGGGGGAGGCGGTGGGAAGGTGGAGGGGAGGTGGTGGGAAGGGGGGGTGGAGGCGGTGGGAAGGGGGGGGAGGCGGTGGGAAGGGGGGGAGGCAGTGGGAAGGGGGGGGGAGGCGGTGGGAAGGGGGGGTGGAGGGGAGGTGAAGGGGGGGTGGAGGGGAGGTGAAGGGGGGGTGGAGGGGAGGTGCAGGTGAGAGGGTGGAGGGGGGGGGTGAAGGGGGGGAGTGGAAGGGAGGTGAAGGGGGGGGGAGGGTGGAAGGGAGGTGAAGGGGGGGGTGGAAGGGAGGTGAAGGGGGGGGGTGGAGGGGAGGTGAAGGGGGGGTGAGGTAAATGGGGAGGTGAAGGGGGGTGGAAGGGAGAAGTGGAGTGAGGGGAGGTGAAAGGGGGTGAGGGGAGGTGATGGGGGGTGAGGGGAGGTGATGGGGGGTGAGGGTGGGTGAGGGGAGGTGAAGGCCGCTCACTCACCCGTCCGGCAGGTCCCACGTGGATCTGAGGCGGGAGGCAGCGTGTTGTGGCCGCTCTCCCGCTGTGTCCCGGGCGCTCGCTCGCTCCCCCGCTGACTGTAGCGGCGCCGGGGGGGGGGGGTATCGGGGAGACACTGACACTGGAGGGGAGGGGGGGGTGGAGGGGAGGTGAAGGGGGGGTGGAGGGGAGGTGAAGGCCGCTCACTCACCCGTCCGGCAGGTCCCACGTGGATCTGAGGCGGGAGGCAGCGTGTTGTGGCCGCTCCCCCGCTGTGTCCCGGGCGCTCGCTCGCTCCCCCGCTGACTGTAGCGGCGCCGGGGGGGGGGGGTATCGGGGAGACACTGACACTGGAGGGGAGGGGGGGGTGGAGGGGAGGTGAAGGGGGGGTGGAGGGGAGGTGAAGGCCGCTCACTCACCCATCCGGCAAGTCCCACGTGGATCTGAGGCGGGAGGCAGCGTGTTGTGGCCGCTCCCCCGCTGTGTCCCGGGCGCTCGCTCGCTCCCCCGCTGACTGTAGCGGCGCCGGGGGGGGGGGTATCGGGGAGACACTGACACTGGAGGGGAGGGGGGGGGTGGAGGGGAGGTGAAGGGGGGGTGGAGGGGAGGTGAAGGCCGCTCACTCACCCATCCGGCAAGTCCCACGTGGATCTGAGGCGGGAGGCAGCGTGTTGTGGCCGCTCCCCCGCTGTGTCCCGGGCGCCGCCATCTTGGGCACTCGGCGCCGCGAGGCAGCCTGCCTGGCCACTGGCTGTTCCCCCGCTGGGGAGGGGTGAGTTGTAGCGCCGGGGAGGGGGGGGCATGTATATGTGTGGGGGGGGGAGAGGTGGGAGATATAGAGGGGGGGTCTCGCACGGCCGCTGACACTGGGTGGGGGGGGCGCTGAAGGGGTAATAATATTGTGTGTGTCCCGCTGACTGTAGCGGCGCCGGGGGAGGGGGGGGGTCGGGGTGAAAGCGCGGGAGACACAGGGAGAGGAGGAGGTGCGCGCGGGTGCTGCTAACACTGTGAGCCCCGCTAATGTATGTAACAGTGTGTGTGTGTGTGTGTGTGTGTGTGTCACTGTGTGTGTGTGTGTCACTGTGTGTGTGTCTGTCACTGTGTGTGTGTGTGTGTGTGTGTCTGTCACTGTGTGTGTGTGTGTGTGTGTGTGTGTGTGTGTGTGTGTGTCTGTCACTGTGTGTGTGTGTGTCTGTGTGTCTGTGTGTGTGTTGTGTCTGTCGTGTCTGTCACTGTGTGTGTGTGTGTGTGTGTGTGTGTGTGTGTGTGTGTGTGTGTCTGTCTGTCACTGTGTGTGTGTGTGTGTGTGTGTCTGTGTGTGTGTGTGTGTCCCCCTGTGTGTGTGTGTGTGTGTGTGTGTGTGTCCCTCTGTGTGTGTGTGTGTGTCCCTGTGTGTGTGTGTCCCTGTGTGTGTGTGTGTCCCTGTGTGTCCTTTGGCCCGTCACTCTGCCTCAGGCCAATGAGAGGTGTGCGGGGGCGGGCGGGCCAAGGGACCAATGAGATTTCCCCTAGGGACACCGGACATCCAGGCAGGCAGGCAAACATACAGTGCTTTCACTAATATAGTATAAGATCCGAACATCTCACATAAGAGAGAGCAATACAGCTTTCTACACCTGTATGGCACTGAGTATAAAGCAGGGGAACCTGGTTCAATTCCCGGTGTCGGCTCCTTGTGACCTTGGGCAAGTCACTTTATCTCCCTGTGCCTCAGGCACCAAAACATAGATTGTAAGTTCCACGGGGCAGGGACCTGTGCCTGCAAAATGTCTCTGTAAAACTAGCAGCGCTATACAAGAACATATTATAATTCTCTTGGTTAAGGTTCAGGTCCCCTCATGTAAAAATATATAAGTAGGCGAGTATTGATCCGACAAGTTTTTAGCTGTCGGATAAAGGGAGAAATGACAGGTGAAGAATGAGATTGTATCCTATTCTAATCGCTGCTTTGTGTAACTGCTTTATAGAGAAGGTATGTTACGGGGAATGCGGGTTATTGCCCGTTTAGTTGCGTTAACGCATATTGGACCATAATAAATAATCCCCAATGAAGAATATATTGTAGTGCCGACGAGTATTCTAAAGCAATTCTGGGGCTATCACCAACAAGATCCAGGTACGTGCTGGGTACTGTACATGCTGCAACATTTCAGTGACATTTCTGCAGACAGACTAATGGCCCATCGGATTAACAGCGGGGGTCACTGGCAGTCCCATTCAAACTGAATGGGACTGGCAGGGATCCCTGCTGTGTTAATCCGATGGGCCTTTAGTCTCTGCAGAAATGTTACTGAAATGTACCCAGCATGTACCCAGCATGTACCCACCATGTACCTGGATCTTGTTGGTGATAGCCCCAGATTTTCCAAGGCAAGTTTAAGACAAGTTTTAGAATACTCGTCGGCGCACCTGTAATGAGCGGCAGCATAGCTTTACTGCTGATGGGTTGTGGATGAATATCCTGCTTGATACGAGACACCATAGTGAAGGAGAAGACAGGAAGCGCACAACCCATTATTCTCATTATTGTGGAACCCACCTTCTCTGGAGCCCTGAGATCCACCCACCGTGCTGTACCAAAGGGAACGCCAATGTTCGCCAGACTCGGGGTGATTTCCCCGGCTACCTGGTGCCTGGAGAAGCGGTCACAGTGCCGCAGGGTAAGCGTTAGTGTGGCCTCTGATCTCTCCTCCTCCTGCAGTGGAAACAGCAGAGCTTCCTCCCACACGGTGTGCGGGGCCCTCTTTACCAGCGCTGTTTGAGCCTCTGTTTGCCCGCGGCTGGTGGTGAGGGTACCCAGGACGTAGCAGTGACTGCCAGAGTCCTGATCCCCTGGAAGTGAGGAGGCCACAGCTAGAGGGTAAAAAAAAGAAACAGAATCAAACGTCAGTGGTGAAGAGCTGCAGTGTACATTATTTAAGGCAGCAGTTCAAGCGGTCGTTTTTGTTTTTTTTCAATTGATTTTCCCCCTCCCCCCCCCCTTTTAATATGCGCATCAATACAATCCACACAATGATAAGTAATTAGCTAAGTTGCTGATCGATACGTTCTCCTGTGAACAATCGGCGAAGTTTCGGCTGGGGGGTTCACTATATATCAGTGCACCAAAAGAGGAGCAAAGATGCAAAGTTCTGTGGGGAAGATCATGTGACCAGGCAGTCACTGGATACAATTGGTGCACTGCTAGAGAGAGGGCGGGGCTAAAAAAAAAAAAAAAAAAAAAAAAGGTGTGCCAGAGCCTGTTTGAGAAGAGGAAGGGGATGTGACTTTGTAAATGGTTGCTATAGAAACAAAAAATGCTTGTTACATTATAATACATTAAAAATGTAATTTCAGAGTTGTTTTAAAAAAATGCTACAAGTATTTTCTCATAGTACCGAACTGATTTTATAATAAAAAAAATACACACATGTAGGATATTGCTGTGTCTACAGCTTTAACACCTTAAATACACGCTGTAAACAATGTTTAAAAAAAAAATTGCAGCAGATTGACCAAAATCCCACAGAAAGTAACTGTTTTTTTGCACGTGTTGATCCAGTGTTAAACAGTCTTGAGTAATTTATCAAAGATTCCTGACTGCAAAAGTGGCAAAAAGAATTCTATAGACTGCAATAGAATCTGTTGCTTTTGTCTTATACCAATATCGCTCACGTTTTGCAGCTGGGAGACTTTGGTATATGACCCCGTTGTCTTTCCAGGTAAAACCCCCAACTGAAATAATAGTGAACCAGTCATGCTTGTTTTAGGATTATTAGTGGGTCTCTCCTCTTCTTTGCTACAAGTATTGGGGAACTTACCTTCTAAGAAAGACACACAGAGCTCAGCTGCCTGACGATCATATCCCACGGAATAGCGCATTTTAGGAATGTGGTTATAACTAGACATCTTTTCCACGTTCTCTTCCTCAGGAACGAGCGTGGGCTTGCTCTGATCTAGAACCGAGGTGCAGACATAGGGGATTATTCATGGAGGTGCTACATAGGAACTTTACCATTGACTTAAATGGGAGTTTCCATGTGGTAGCACCCGACTGTACCATTGTATCTTTTTGAATAACCCCTACATAAACACAGAGCCAGGTTAAAGGCTCCTAAAGCTGTCTGTCCTCTCCAATAAACATTTATATTGCGCCCACCCTACAGAATTTCCCACTCAGATTCTCTTCCTTCGTCTTAAAGGGAAGTCCCATTTATCCAAAATATACTGGATTTGAACAAGAAAAGCGAGTAGATTAAAGGAGTCCGTCCATTTATCACCTGAGATCTGACCCAAAAGACTGTTCATGGTCCCAAGGTTCAGCAAAGTATCCATCCGCTCCTCCTTCTCTTACCGTTCACCCCAAAACTGGAACAGTCTACCAGAGACTCTCACATCCACCACCAGTCTAAATTCTTTCACATTTTAATCTGGTCTGTAACTGTTACATACGCCTATAATATATATTATCTCTTACTGTGCATGCAATGTCTTGTATATAATGTATACCCTGTTCACTTATGTAACTGTATTTGTAACTATGTATTATTTGTCATCTTAACTCTATGCCCAGGACATACGTGAAAACGAGCGGTAACTGTCAATGTATTACTTCCTGGTAACACATTTTATAAATAAATACTGGATTTAATGATGATCTATTATCCTGCTGGTGTACTGAGGAACCATGACATGTTTGTTGTTTTGCAGGACCAGTTCCAACCTGGCCAAGGCAACGTGCGACGTCACTTAACCCTTTATTTACTAGATTGCTCTTAATTGTTGCACTGGGGAAGGATCTTGAAAACTGCATAAATAAAACCACCCCCTTTTGATCTTTTGCATGCAACCGAGAAGCTGTTACTGCAGTGTTGGGCAAAGATCGGAATGTAGTGTAAAAAAAATGACAGGAATTATAATTTGTGTTGAGCAAATGGCTGCAGAATTATGCCGGCTTTTTTGCCATCTGTCTTACATTTTACATTGGTAAAGAGGCGCCATCGTGTATCATTTATAGCGCATACGTTATGTTTTAAGACGTACACTGCTGGCCACATCCGACACTGAAGGGGTTAAGAAATTGAAGTTAAAAGTTCTTCATTATGTCCAAAGACAATTACACTGTAGAAAAAGTGAAACTTCTAAGGATTTTTTCGTACTTAAGGGAAATTGAGGAAGGCAGCATTGCTCTCAAAAGCGTGTCTTTAAAATATATTATTGCAGCACCTGTTCACCTCCCACCCCCTACAATGTTGTCATATCCAGGGGCAGGCCTACCGGCAGTTTGGAGTGTCATGTCTGGGGAGGGTACTGACTGGGTCACATGCAGATGGTGTGATGCCTGTCAGTACTTGGACCTGCCCTGTTATGGGGCACGGTTACAAACCCCTCCCTGGGTATAAAAGCTGGCACTCCACCAAATTGTGGCTGTGTGTGTCTTCTCTCCCTCAGTGGAGTGGGAGGGCTTCCCCTTGCCCCATCAGGATGTGAGGGAGCTAAGGAGGGGCTCTTGGGGTCTCAAGCCTCTTGGGTCTGCTCCAGGGATTGTGGAGGAGGATGACTGAATACATCAATAAAGACCCAGTTATACAGCAGCTGGTGTGAGCCTGTTACTGGGGGCAAAGTATCTGCCTGTGGGGACATATCCTGTCTCTGCCCGGACCCTCATAGGATGGAAGCACTGCACCAGAAGAATCCCTGCCCTGTTGCTGCTCCCACTTACAATAAGCGGAGCCCGCAGACCTCCTGGAAGACCACAGGTGAGCTAAACCGCACCAGAGCACACCCTGTAGCTACCAAATATCCCGTAGGGGCCTGCAACTGCAGGCTAGGCCCTGTGCAGGAGTTTAACCCCAACACTGCCTGTTCCTATCAGTGTTGAGGCCAGTGGAAAGGCTATATTATAGCCAGGGGCACTAGGCTACATTATCTTAGTCCAAATAAAGAAAAGTATCTCCTAGTATTGAGGGATTCATTCATTTCTGTGTAATATGCAGGCATAAGCTAATAGGGGTCCATTGGTACAATGGACATAAAACAAAAGGTGACACTGTGTGCTAATTTGCATGTCATTACCCAGAATCCCTGGCTGCAGTGAGAACATTGTATGAGAGATAATGGGGAAAGGCAGAGTTGCAGACCTGAAACATGTGAATGCGCTCACAATCGGTATTTGCTGACTATATTGCAAATCCAATATGGGTTTGTAAGGTTGTGAATAAATATCCCTTTCAAGTCTGGTACCTGAAACCGTTTCTCCTGAGCCGGTTGCCACGTATCTGTACCCATCCGGAGGGGCGGTCATTTCCTTCTGCTCGTCCTCTGCCGTCTTCAAAGGTAAGTCTTTGCAATTAACAATCTCAGGAGACGTTTGCTTGGGGCCATAGTTGTGAGGGAAGTGGAGCTTTGCCTGCGGCTGCACCGGTTCTATACACTTGTCAATACTCAACTGAAGCAGAGAAGGGGGAGAAATGAGTTGGAAAGATGGGTAACAGAAGCAGTGGGAGAGTCACAATATTATGCAAAACCTTCCTGTGTAGGCCAAGAATAAGAGAGTTGAAAATGTCTGCAACCTCATACAACACTGCGATTATGCATCATGCAACAATTTATATTGTTCTTATGTGGATGGTTGACTTTCTGACTTTGATATAACGTGTACTGTGTGTGTGTATATGTGTGTATATATATATATATATATATATATATATATATATATATATATATATATATATATATATAAAATATATATATATAATCTCTCTCAGCCACCACCAATCTAAATTCTTTCAAAACTAAAGCTGTCTCACATTTTAATCTGGTCTGTAACTGTTACATACGCCTATAATATATATTATCTCAAACTGTGCATGCAATGTCTTGTATATAATGTATACCCTGTTCACTTATGTAACTGTATTTGTAACCATGTATTATTTGTCTTAACTCTATGCCCAGGACATACTTGAAAACGAGCGGTAACTCTCAATGTATTACTTCCTGGTAAAACATTTTATAAATAATAAATATAAAAAAATATAAAACCAAGCAAACGTCTGTGACATCATCACAAGGATGAAGAAATTAAAATGGCAGTGGGCCGGACATATCACAAGAAGAAATGACCATCGTTGGACAAAGATGGTGCTCAACTGGATTCCAAGAGAGATTAAAAGACCAAGACGCCGACCAAAAATAAGATGGGTGGAGAAATCAGAATATATGTTGGAGCAGCATGGAGAAGTGAGACTGTAACCGCAGTACCTGGGGGATCATTGGGGAAGCTTCATCCAGCAGTGTGGACACAAGGGGAAAAGATGATGATATGTGTGAGTATTTGGAAATAAAGAATTGAGGACTATGGGCCATTTAATGAACAGTCTCCTGCCATATGACACATTAATTGTTTTTGGCCTGTAGGGCGTCTCCAGAGCCTAGGTGTCTTACGGCAAAACACGGCTAAATATATTTGAGCTTAAATGTGCGTTATCTGTAGACACTCTCTTTATTGTGTGCAGTTTGAGTTAGTTGCGTAGTTAGTTTAAAGGCACAATGAATTCCCAGTTTTTCTATCTGCTATTTGGTGCTAGTGTAGCCATGCCATCTGTGGCTACTAGTTTGCTTCCCTCCTGGCAATAAGCCCTGGTACAAGCAGGCCTTGTCAGTAGTTGATATGGGGTTTTCCCCCTCCTAGGAGCTGCACTTGAGTGACAGCGGGAGGCGGTGACATCAGGCCTGGGCATGACCAATCATGAGACAGACCTGATGCCCTCCTCCTGTCTGTACTTAAGGGCAGGTACCGCCCAGATTTAGCAGTGCTTTTCCCAACTTGAGGAAGGCAGGTCACACATTGGAGAGGCTGATTATTGGGCCTTCTCCAGTCCTCTTCCCTCCGGAGGAGAGTGAGTATTGACCATTCCTCTGCCACTGCTATGGAGGCAGGGAAGAGCTAGGACGGCTGTGGGTGCCCTTGGCCTGAGTGACTTTCCAGGGACCATCCTTCAGTGGTAGCTGAGAGTTACTGCATCGGGCAGAAGCCTGCCTTGTTACAGTGCTGTACAGAAGAGATAATAAACCATTCCTGTTATACCTCCTGCGTGGTGCGTGACCTTACTGGGGGAGAGGTAATAGTTCTACCGTGGGAGATCACCTTCAGTTCCTGGAGCCTACGGCAGATGATGGTGCTGCACTGCTAAAGAGATATGTGGGGCATAAACAACAGAAGCTTAGTCCTGTGTCCCCACTACCACCAGCGGACAACTCAGCCCACATGCACCAGACGATCCGTAATCGCCAAATCTCCCACCGAGTGGGGGAAACACTGTTACATTTTAGACAAAACTTAATGTACAAAAAGCTTTAATATGTTCTTCCCGCGCTACTATTTTAATTATTATCATTGTGTTTTTATTTAGAAATCTCTAATTTTGAAATGAGCTATTAACTCCATTATTTTGCCAGAGAGGTCATTGCTGATCTGTGCTTTGCTGGCATCTCTGGCTGAGAAAGGGTTAAAGCCTAGATAAAAATATAGCTTTAATATCCATGTACCAGTTTTGTTTTAAAGTGTAATGTCATCGGACTTCCCGTGACACCCCCACGGTTTTTATTTTTCCCCAGCCCCCCTCGCGTGCTAATTACAGATGGAGATGCACAACAGCTGATTTTCCTGCCGCCTTGGTTTTTTGCATGATAAAATGTTCTTGGCAACAGCTGAAGCGAGGAAGTAAAATGACTGAACCGATGGGCAGTGCGGAGCGTGTGAGGACAGGTGAACACTCGCAGGGGCTGCCTGGAAGGATCAGGGAATAAAGCAACGTGTTATCCAGACAAAAAGACGCTGACCTCTTATACGCACTGCTGAGCTGGCAGAGAGACTAGTAACTGTCCTTTGGCACTGCTAAAATATCGTATTTGGGGTGGCACATGGAATGGCCCTGATCATAGCCCGCCGGGGGCAAACATGAGAAAGTCATAGTAACCTCCACTCTATTTTCTCATCATTGTCCCATAAAGTGAAAAGCAAGTTAAGGGTTTCACGTTGTATAAGTCTGAAATGCTGCAAACGTTTGTATGTATTCACCGGTGTAAATGTGACCAATAGTAGATGATTATTATTTAGAGCACGTTAACCCAGGGGTGGGCAACTCCAGTCCTCAAGGGCCACCAATAGGTCAGGTTTTCAGGATATCCCCGCTTCAGCACCGATGGTGCAGTCAAAGATTGAGCCACCGGTGCTGAAGCAGGGATATCCGGAAAACCTAACCTGTTGGTGGCCCTTGAGAACTGGAGTTGCCCACCTCTGGGTTAACCCCTTTGCATTAATTGCAATGAGATTAAATCAGTTACAAGCAGGAACATTTAAAAGAACAAGAGCAGTCTGACATCAACAGTCAGGCACCCAGTCAACTCACTGATTTCCCATGCCTCACTGATTCGGACACAGTCTCACTGATTTCCCATGCCTCACTGATTCGGACACAGTCTCACTGATTTCCCGTGCCTCACTGATTCGGACAGTCTCACTGATTTCCCATGCCTCACTGATTTGGACACAGTCTCACTGATTTCCCATGCCTCACTGATTTCCCATGCCTCACTGATTCGGACACAGTCTCACTGATTTCCCATGCCTCACTGATTCGGACACAGTCTCACTGATTTCCCATGCCTCACTGATTCGGACACAGTCTCACTGATTTCCCATGCCTCACTGATTCGGACAGTCTCACTGATTTCCCGTGCCTCACTGATTCGGACAGTCTCACTGATTTCCCGTGCCTCACTGATTTGGACACAGTCTCACTGATTTCCCATGCCTCACTGATTTCCCATGCCTCACTGATTTGGACACCGTCTCACTGATTTCCCATGTCTCACTGATTCGGACAGTCTCACTGATTTCCCATGCCTCACTGATTTGGACACAGTCTCACTGATTTCCCATGTCTCACTGATTCGGACAATCTCACTGATGTCCCATGCCTCACTGATTCGGACAGTCTCACTGATTTCCCATGCCTCACTGATTCGGACAGTCTCACTGATGTCCCATGCCTCACTGATTCGGACAGTCTCAGTGATTTCCCATGCCTCACTGATTCGGACAGTCTCACTGATTCGGCCAGTCTCACTGATTTCCCATGCCTCATTGATTCGGACACCGTCTCACTGATTTATAGCATTAGTGTCTCTTAGACTCCAGTGGAGTCTCGCTGATAAAAGCCAGTGCCTTTTCTTGAAAATGCCATATGCCCTTGTTGAGTTTGGTCGCCGCTCTTATTAAAGGAGAGGTGCAGATATTGGAAGGAAGATTATCAGGTAAAGATACATTTCGATCTTTTCAAAGTACTTCCCTGATGAAGACCGTAGCTTGGACTGAAACATTGTCCTCAGGCTTTGAGTGTATCACAAGCTTCAAAATTAGTGTCAGTAGCATGAATCTCAGTTCATGGCTTGGCCCAGGTCTCCTCAAGACCACTTACTTTATTCAACCGGTTCATATGGTACAAATGGTTTACGTGGTACAAATGGTTTACTGCGTTGGAATCTCACTGGCTTCTTCAAAATACGTTATTGGTCTTTGAGTTCCATGCACAACATATGCAGGGTTCACTATGACTAGATTTTTTTTGGTTTAAGAACATTGTACTTATATCTTTTGTATTGACCATTGTATACAGATACAACAGGACAGTAACACCAAATTATATAAGGTAAGAAGCATGGGAGGTATTGGATCGGGGTTGAGCTTGGAGGGGGAGTGGATGGTAACATAGGTAGCCTCTCACACAACAGCGGTGCCTTTGTAGATCATATTATAATTCGGCAAGATTTTGAGCAATCTCAACGCTTACTTTCAGACCTTTTAGACCCAGCTTTATTATCTTGAGGCCACAGCTACAATACAAAACCAAGAACAGCGCACAACGCTCATCGTGAAATAAGTAAATACAATTTTATATTAAAAATGATTCAAGGTTCTGCGTACATCAAACAAATGGATAGCAGGCACAGAATGTAACACTGGTATCTGTTACCACTCAGGGACACTGGAACACACTGGGACAGCAGGGATGGATGTCGTAGTCCACTTCTGTAGTCTGCATACAGATGGTCTCCGGAGTCTCCGTCCAGCAAGGGATGCACTAAGAGAGTTCAATAGGCTCGCCCACAGAGTCCAGGTAAGACTGTCGAAAGCTCCGCCGGAACAGGAGTCTTAGTTGATACAATCACAGCCTCGTGAGACAGCGTCTGACGTCTAGTTCGCAGCACCGCACTGAGGGCCGTCGGGTGATGACGTCACCGCGTGTGCGTCGATAAGGAAGAGTCTACCGGAAAGGCTGCTAAATCACCAGAATAATGCCATAATACACTGGATAGCATACAGATTAAAAAGTGGTATATTCCAACGTGTTTCGTAGCGCTTAACGGCTACTTCTTCAGGGAATAAAGATGTTAAGCTAATGCCCAAAATAAATACCACTCAATGACCTGTAATTGGCTATCTGACAATCAAATAGCAGCCAATCATTAACTGCACTTATCATGCAGCTGTGTAAACAATTAATTAGTCTATTGCTACATATACTTTAATACAAATATAAAATATATAAAATGAATACACATAAAATAAAACAAATGGCAATGAATCTGCTCCATGAGAATGCTGAACAATTAGAAACAGGAGATTAATAATATTCCATTAAATTTAAAATGAATTCTGATAAGCATATAAGGAATACATACGTTCAATAAAGAGACCAAATGTCTACACCTTCATTTAACCCCTTAGGGGAAAGAGACTAATTGGTAAATCCAAAAGGTTTCTTGTACAGAAAGATATTTTACTCTATCTCCTCCTCTCCTTCCTCTAGAGACAATTTGAATTCCCTTAAACCTAAGGATGGATTGATCTTCAATACGAAACGCGTTGGAATATACCACTTTTTAATCTGTATGCTATCCAGTGTATTATGGCATTATTCTGGTGATTTAGCAGCCTTTCCGGTAGACTCTTACTTATCGACGCACACACGGTGACGTCAGACGCTGTCTCATGAGGCTGTGATTGTATCAACGAAGACTCCTGTTCCGGCGGAGCTTTCGACAGTCTTACCTGGACTCTGTGGGCGAGCCTATTGAACTCTCTTAGTGCATCCCTTGCTGGATGGAGACTCCGGAGACCATCTGTATGCAGACTACAGAAGTGGACTACGACATCCATCCCTGCTGTCCCTGTGTGTTCCAGTGTCCCTGAGTGGTAACAGCTACCATTGTTACATTCTGTGCCTGCTTTCCATTTGTTTGATGTACGCAGAACCTTGAATAATTTTTAATATAAAATTGTATTTACTTATTTCACGATGAGCGTTCTGCGCTGTTCTTGGTTTTGTTTTGTCTAGTTACCCAGGGTCTTGGGCTACCCTTTGTACAGCAGCAGACGCTCCATTTATTAGACTGGTAACACAGTTAATACTTATGGTACTCACTTGGGTATTTAGTGGTAATATTTAATCACTATCACTTCACAATTGTTAATTCATTTTTGCTGCGCACTTGTACAGTATTGTTATTTCTCGTTCACAGCTACAATACTCTGAGATTTTAAACAAAAGAGCCCCCCAAATTCTTACAAATCGTTTTTGGGTGTCATAGCTCGATAAGCTTTCCATGACCATAAGATCATTATTTTATTACTTTCCTGAAGGGGGGGGGGGATATTTTTTCCCCTTTAACCTTTTTATGGCTGGCTACTAGACCTGTTCCCTGTTCTTCTAACACAAGCGTTCTTCCGACCAGTGCAGAGAAACTCCATCACCCAGAGAAATCCAGGACACGCAGGATTCGTTTACAGATTCTGAGCACTGACCCTCTTTCTATCTCACAGAATCTGTCGCCTGGTAACTGTTAAATCTCAGGAGTCGTTTTGAAGACCCCGTGAGCCTTTAATACAATGCAGGGTATTTTTTTTTTACAGGACACCTAGCTGGTCAAAAGCTAATTGGCCAGCACCACTGAACATGCAACTCTGTAGCATGACAAGACTACCATGAACCCCTGTGTACATTAATGGCGCTATATAAATAGACATACATAAATACATACAGTAACATGCTTCATAACAATTGTTTTATATAGTAGTTTAAGATTTGGTTAACAGCTTCTAATTTACAGAATATATCAAACCAGTGGGTTTTTTTTAATAAGGGGCTAATAAGAGAATGTTACATTACAGGTAAATATATAGAAAACAA
This sequence comes from Ascaphus truei, assembly GCF_040206685.1. Lineage (NCBI taxonomy): Eukaryota > Metazoa > Chordata > Amphibia > Anura > Ascaphidae > Ascaphus > Ascaphus truei. The sequence continues at coordinate 32,680,981 of NC_134494.1, forward strand.
TTGTTCCCAGCACACAAAAAAAAGAGGGGAGCAGTGAACCAAAAGGTTTAATGAACAAAACACAAAGTGAATGAAAAACACAATGCAACAACGCGGGAGGAGGGAGGGAAGGGATGGGATGGGGTATGAACAAAACGTAAAACGTACAGGGGAAGGGGGGCGGCAACGTTTCGGGGTGTTAAACCCCTTCTTCAGGCCTGTTTCCAAAGGATAAGTAATATCCAATGGTACTTCCCAATTCCCTGTACCAGACCCCAAAAATAGGGGCAATGGTATACAAAGTATCCTCACAGGGGTAAACACAAGTCTAAGGAGTCATCAGGCAATCCTGTAGAGATCCAGCAAACAGCCCAAAAAGCTTTACACAGAGCAAATGAGCCTAAGTACAGTAAGTATGCTAGTGATCAATGGCCAGCAGCATAGAGCCCCTGATTGAGCCACCTGTGCTGAAGCAGGGACTGATTGAGCCACCTGTGCTGAAGCAGGGATATCCTGAAAACCTGATCTGTTGGGGGGGGGGGGGTAGGGGGGTAGGCTTGAGGACTGGAGTTGAGCACCCCTGCACTATGTAACATTGTGAATAATCGTTGGGATGTATTTTGAAGTCACAATCATATTGAGGATGCCGGGGTCTTCGCTTCCAGCGCACAGTATATCCGTTCAGTTGAAACTACTCTCATTATTTTAAGTTTGCAGCTTAGATCCTTGACTGGCCTCTGGATTCCCAAAGTGGAGGGAATGCATGAGACTCGCCCAAGGGCAGAATGCTGGAACATACTATATACTGTACAAGTCCAGCTAGAAACGGGGAAAGATGTTTCTCATTGTATTATTCTTTACATAAGGGCTTCCCTAAGTAATCAGAGTGCATTGATACAGGGGAGCGCAAACATTTTATGCTGCGCCCCCCCCTGCCTGCTCTGCCGGTCGCCCCCCCCTCCTCACCTTGAGCGGCGTCAAATGATGCAGCGGGGTCGTGTGACCCGAAGCGTCATTTGACGTCACGTTAACGTGGCAACCGTGACGTCACATGACCCCGCTGCGTCATTTGATGCCGCGTTGCCACGGTCACGCGTCCAGAAGCCGGCTGAACCTCGGTAAATTGAAGTTGCAGAGGCCTCGCACGGTCCCCCCGGCATTTAATTTAAATGCCTCGGGGAAGAGCGCGGGGCCTCTAACTGCCCGCATCCCCCCAGACTAATCTCCCGCCCCCCAGTTTGCGCACCGCTGCATTTATAGAATGTAACTCCTTGGCTGCTGCTTTTAATCCTAGCAGGACAATCTTTTATCTTTATTCCTGTTAAGTATACGCTCGGTTTCAGTGTTCGGTAACTCATGTCAATCAATGCTGTGCTTACATGTTCAAATTTCACAAGGGGAGTACTCCTGTTTCAGGGGAGGCCAACTCCAGCCCTCAAAAGCTACCAACAGGTCAGGCTTTCAGGATATCCCTGCTTCAGCACATGTGGCTCAATCAGTCTCTGCTTCAGCACAGGTGGCTCTATCAGTCCTTGTTCAGTACAGGTGGTTCACTGAGCCCCTGATTGGGCCACCTGTGCTGAAGCAGGGATATCCTGACCTGTTGGTAGCTCTTGAGGACTGGAGTCCGCCTCCCCTGACCTGTAGGAATGTGTTTTGTAATACATGGGAGTCCACCAGGAATGATTGATCAAGGCGTCGGGCTGCCAAACGGGGTTAACACCCACACACAAGGCAGTACCAGGTTTATTTAAAAGCAAAAAACCACACACCTTGCTTTGTTTGAATTTTTTGATAATTCGGGAGCAATTTTTGGCGCCAGTTTTCCCGCACGGAGACATCAATAAACCTCCCTTTATTTACCCACACTGGCTGGTTTGACCGTAGGCCGCATCCATGGGGCAGCGTGATCAAAATACCGTGCCTCTATGAGGCCAGCCGTAGAGCGCGCGACCGACGCGGACACAAATACATTTGTTTCTGCCGCGGGACGGTCGGGTCACGTGAGCGGTTCACCCAATGAGGGCGAACCAGCTCCTTCACGGCCACGCCCCCTGACATCACGGACACGCCCCCCCCGTCGTGTCTACCTGGCGGGCACAAATCGGTCCAGCTAGTCGCGCACGCGCCTTGCATGCGGCTTTCATCGCTGCACCACCAATGCATTGCTGACTAGCAGCGTGTGCGGGAATGTGGCAGGAAATCCGGGCGGCACAAAATAAACAATGAATGAGAGGGAAATGTAACACAGTAAGTGCAACAAGCAGAGAATAGGACAGGCAGTCCCCTGCCCCGGAGAGCTTACAATCTAAGTACCTTTGTGAATGTATAACTGTGCCTGAGCGAGGAGAATGGGAGAGGAATCACACAGTATAATAGGATATATCCATTTCTGGGTGGTTTCCTCTTTTTTTTTAGTACACAACTTTTCATGCAACCGTTAAACCTCAGATGCTGATCTTCAGTCCTCAAGCCCCTTCCCCCCTCCAACAGGCCAGGTTATCAGGATCTCAAGCTTTGAGCCACCTGTGCTGAAGCAGGGACTGATTGAGCCACCTGTGCTGAAGCAGGGACTAATTGGGCCACCTGTGCAGGAAGCAGAGATATCCTGAAAACCAGACCTGTTGCTGCTCCTTAAGGACTGGAGTTAGCCAACGGCGGAGCCACTGATTGAGCCACCTGTGCTGAAGCTGGGATATCCTCAAAACCTGACTCGTGGTTGTGTCTCGGGGACTGGAGTTGAGAACCACTGGCCTTAACCCTTTCAATACCAGTGGCAATACACACACAGCGAACAGGTCACATCTTCCATAAATCCTATCACAGCGCAGATAACACTGTAGCCTTCGTGTGGCTGCCTTTTATTTTCTTTCATTTGCCAAGTGGCCAAATTAGAGACCCAGCTTACAGAACAGCTGTTTGTGCGTCTCATTCTGCAGCCAAGAGCTGCAACTGCAAGAAATCGAACACCTCGCAATGCAGGGGCCGGCCAACTCCGGTTCTCAAGCGCCACCAACAGGTCAGGTTTTAATGATATCCCTGCTTCAGCACAGGTGGCTCAATCAGTGGCTCAGTCAAGAAAGGATATCCTTAAAACCTGACCTGTTGGTGGCCCTTGAGGACTGGCGTTGATCACTGCTGCCCATAAAGCAATAACAGGAGTATACTTACCACATGCCCTGGCTGGAGAACGCTGCTCATTGTGATTTGGCTCCTGTCCTCGTTGCCTGAGAGCACCTTCCTAGTGTGCAGGCACTTGCACAAAAGCATCAATCCACACAGGGCAAGGAAGCCAGTGGCTGTTCCCAGGGTGGCCCCCATGGCTATCGCAGGATTCGGCAACATCGTGGGACCCGCAGAGTACCACAAGCAATTTGGATCTTTGGTGTCACCTTCTTTACCCTGAATACCCCTCAGACCCCTGACTGAAGCATCTTCAGCTCTGTGGCAGGTGTCCTGCCCCTTCCAGAAATTCAAGCCAAGTACCCGAAGTGCTGGACCTGCTCTCCATCCAGGGGCAGTAAGGGCTGCTTCATCTCCGCGGGGTGGCAGCTGCTGTCAAAGAATAGGGTTCTTGGGCTCTCCAGGGAAGAGGGAGGGTCTGTGGCAGACGTCACTTGCTCACGATGAGTGGAAGCGAGGTACATGTGCAGTTTTGCTGCGCTCCCGCACATCCTTAACCTATTCAAGTCAGACTGGAAAAGGCTGCTCCGACATCTCAAAGGAATTCACCAGCAATGAAGTGACTGCTTGTGCAGCATTAGTGCAAACCCTTAGGTTATGCGGAGTGGAGACCAACTTCAGTGTTGACTTAAATTCTCCTTCTTTGCCGTCTGCTTAGTACAAATTGCCATGCATCCCCTTTGCTGTGATGTATGTATGCATATATTTATTTATTTCGCTTTACACGGAGATAATACAGTACAGGGAATTATAATAATACAATCAGTGCAACAAACTCAGACAACAGGAAAGGAAATTCCTGCCCCGGGGAGCTTACAATCTACGTAATCTAAGTGATCTTATTGGGGCATGATCCAGTAGTTTTGTAAACGTACTGATGTAAAAACATTTATTGCGGGGCATCTAAATATGGCCGCCATTGCAATATTGCAGAAATCGTACATTTTGCTAAAGTTCAGAATTTTGCCAAATGGGCCAATTCCTCCAGAAATGTCACAACATATCAACAGACTTTTTGCCAATTTCGCCAAAATGTTGCTACTGTTCGGCAGAATTTAGCACTATGTACAGGGTAAGGTGACAGTTATTTTTATATAATAATAATAATAATTGAGAACGCGTCATGATTTTCTGAAAATGTTCATTTTATTTATGCGAGATATTTGTTACTATGCAATTTGCTCTTTTGCTTTTGGGTCTAAATTTGCAAAACTTGTAAATATTATGTAAAAGCGAAACAATAGTTAGAAAAATTAAAGAATACCGGATAAATAAAAGGGTAAGCATTGATGAAGAAAATGCTATATATTGTGAATTTAAAAAAAAAAAAGACTAAGTAAATGGGAGACATTGGGATCTATTTATCAAAGTCCCCATGCAAAACTCGGGCAGAATATTGTAATTACTACTCATTTACCAAGAAGATACCCTTTTAAAACTGCAGACCAAGCAATAACCCACATTTTTTTTTAAATAAATCAGTTCTGTACTATGAGAAAATACTTGTAGTATATTATTTTTAATCAACTCTAAATTACATTTTTAATATACTATACTTTAACAAGCATTTTTTGTTCCTATAGCAACCATTTACAAAGTCACATCTCCTTCCTCTTCTGAAACAGGCACTGGCACACCCCTGGCACACCCCTTTTTGAGCCCTGCGCTCTCTCTAGCAGTGCACCAATTGTACCTAGTGACTGCCTGGTCACATGATTGTCCCCACAGAAATTTGCATCTTTGGTCCTCTTCTGCTGCACTGACAGCCATTTAGTGAACCCCTGAGTCAAATCTTCACCGATCGATCAGCAACTTAGCTAATTACTTATCATTGTGTGGATTGTATTGATGCACATATTAAAAGGGGGAAAAAAAAAAAACAGCCGCTGGACTGCTGCTTTAAAATAAATTATACTTTCTTCTCTGATAAAACTGGCGCAGTAACCATTATTATTACACCCGTTTTGCAGCTGAGAGACGTGGGGGAATTTAAATGACCATGGCTGAGTGAGGTAAAGGAATAGATGGAATTTAATAGGGGAACACGAGGATATAATTCGCATACGTGGTGTGCAATGTAAATATGGGAAGGGATCTCTGGGGGTATTTTCTGTAAGTCTCCTGGCTGAAAACCAGTGCAGAAGAATTGCCCCCCGTCTCAGAAAACACCCCATAGCCTTCCAACGGGATTCCTTCTGTTAGATAAATGTGGTGCTGTTTCTTGCCCCCGTTTTGCAGATGGGAGACTTTAATAATAGGTCCCCGACGCAGCAGCGGATTTGAAGACCCGCCGCCCCACGGCACTTAGCTGGGGGCGGCCGCCGCCCTCCTCCTTCTGAATTGCCTCCAGTGACGCTGCGGACGTCACGTTGCCGTGGTAACGCAACATCATGGTGTCATTTGACGCTGCGACACCAAGGAAGGAGGGTGGCAGCAAGGAGGCGGCCGCCGCAGCGACGCGCCTTCCCATCCGGCCCGATTGACCCAAAAGCGCGGCAAATATGGGGCGGACATTTTACCGCCCCAAAATGTTGCCGCCCGGGCCTAACGGGAAATCCACCACGGCCCCAACGTATCAAGACAAAAATAGTGCAATTCTAAGGCAAAAAACCGTCACCGTACCGTGCGTGCGACATCAATAAATCCCGCTGGAAGCAATAGCATGTTATCTCCGCAAACGTTTGGTTCCATTTCTCCGCCCCAGAATGCACCACTCTTGCCTGGATACTTGCAACCCATTATCTATGTATATATTTGTGCAACAAATGACTAAGGCCCAGGTATACTAAGCAGTCGCCTGCCATGAGACACCTTCCGGGTTTGGAATTTCGGCTTATTCAAGGGTTTAAATCTGTGCCTTGTGGGGACAGAGACACCTAGTGGCAGCACTTGGCTTAACACTTCTTGCTTGCACAACACGGCCGCATCTTTATAACGAATGGATACAACCCTGATGCTACTTACAATGTAGGGCAGGGGGGCTCAACGCCAGTCCTCAAGCACCCCCCAACAGGTCAGGTTTTCTGGATATCCCTGCTTCAGCGCAGGTGGCTCAATCAGTCCCTGCTTCAGCACAGGTGGCTCAACCAGCCCCTGCTTCAGCACATGTGGCTCATTCAGTCCCTGCTTCAGCACAGGTGACTCAATCAGTCCCTGCTTCAGCACAGGTTGCTCAATCAGAGGCTGGAGGGTAGACTGGAGTTGAGTAGCCCTGGTAAGGGAGAAGGTTTGGGAATGACAGGGAGGTACGTAATAATATCACTTACCTTGTTGTGCTCCTCTCCAGTACTTTATTTACCCTGTGTTGTACTTTTGCAAAGCGCTGCGTACATTGTTGGTACTATATAATGAAATAAAATGATACACACACACACATCGCAGTTGTTCTCACTGCCTGCGCTGCAACCAAATATATTGTACAGGAACCAAATATATTGTATTGTAACATCAGACCACCTGGTTCCTGGGGTCTTATCGGTCCCAGACAAGTGTAGCTTTGCTGCAAGTTGTGGTACCTTGTAGTGAAACAACAAATCCGTTTTTCATAGCTGGGATTAACATTTTGTTAGCCATCATTCACAATGAAGACTACAATTGTGGCCGTGAAGGACACTCGTGATGAAGCACCAACAAATATATCTCGATCTAGTATAACCAATGTACTGTACATGAAAACACGGAACACATACACAGCGCACGCAACGTAAATTCCTGAGTTTTATTGAATTAAATAATTTATAAATTAAAAAATTTTTAAGAGCGAGATTCTCACGTGTGTCCTGCCTGGCCGGATAGAAAAAGAGAAGTGACCCTGGGCAAGGGGTAAAACTTGTCTTCTGCACATACGGTGGCCGTGTCAAAGGTCTTTGGCCATTGCACCCGGTCAGGGAAAGGTGTGGGGAGGACGCCGGATGGGGGGGAATGTGTGTCAGGGTTCTGCTCGCCACAAACCAGGGTCGGACCGCGAGGCTGAGGTGGGGTTGCAAAAGCACCGACCTGAGACCGCGCAGGCTGATCCGGATTGCGCAGTTCGTAGTCATATGTCGCAGGATCAGGATTGGAGAAGACAGCGTCGTCGTTGTACAAGCCAGGGTCAGAACAGGAGACGTCAGGATAAACATTGTCCATGCAGGAGTTCGGCAATAAGGAGATAGGAGAAACCCGCTTCAGCTTAGGAGCGCGGGGTTGGCCTTTGCGCGAGCGACGACCATGGCCCATGGTGCTGGTCACAGGAGATGGTAGGCAGACCAGAATAGCACACCGTCTTGCTGCACGGGTGCACCAGTGCTACAGCGCAAAAGTCCTGAGCGGGCAAGGGAATCCACCGTTTCAGCGCAGGAACCAGGACACGGCCTCTCTATATTAGGGAAAGAGTAGGCCCCAGGAACCAGGAAGCTGTAGATACAGGGAAACCTCCGCTTCAGTGCAGGAATCCAGGAGACTGCAGAACGCAGGGACGAAACCTCTACTTAGTGCAGGAATCCAGGAGGCTGAAGGACGCAGGGACGAAACCTCTGCTATCAGCATAAGGGAACAAGCGGCTTGAAGGGAGCTGAAGGATGCAGGACGTAACCTGAAATCAGCATTGGAGAACAAACGGCTTGAAGGAAGCTGAAGGACGCAGGGCGTGACCTGGTATCAGCAAAGGGGAACAAGCGAGAGCTTGTGGCAAAACAGTTGACATCCAGTTAGGACTATGCTCGGCAAGGAGCATTATGGGCAAGCAATACTTAAAGGCCAGCGGGCCAATCCCCGGCGGGGGTGTGAAGGTACTGCCCCTAATGAGTGAATGCAAGTATAGTTTGCAATGAAAGGCTGCACAGCTGCAGTAGATACCAGAGGGAGTGTGTATTGCTTTGAGTGAATCCAGGCTGCAGCAAACCTCAGGAAAGCTGTTCCAGAACTGCACCGGTCTGCAAGGTAAGGTAACCAGTAAACCGTGGAGCGGATTCCTTACAGTACCCCCCCCTTCACGCGAGACCTCCGGGCGAACATGAGCACTCATAGAGTTGGAGGCCCGGGAATTGTTGCTGAACCGTCTAGGATTGGGGCTAGAGTCGTACTCCAGAGACTCATGATTAGTCCTTAGTGTACCCCCACCCCCCGGTGAGAACTTTGGCCAGACAGGACCATCCATGGGCCTTGGGGACATTGAGTTGTTCCTAAAATTCTTTAGGTAGAAAGGGCATCCGTAAACGAGCAGTTCTTTGGTGAGTACAGTTCTAGGATATAAGATTGATGGAGGAAACATCCTTGGTACATGGCTTGCCTCGCAAAATGTCTTGGAAATCCAGGGCTGTGAAGAACCAGAGAGTTCCAGAGCAAAAACGGTAGAAGAACCCCCACTGAAAGCCCAGTCCTTAATAAAGAAACCTGAATCTAGGATCCGCGGCCCTGATAGTTGATCGAATACACCAGGAGAAACTTTGTAACAGAAAAAGTCTTGGCTGACCACTGCATGTTGGAATTTGCGAGGAATTTTTCCTCTAGAAGGCTCCCAGGTAATGGTTAGTAAGGGTATAGGCTGGTTAGAAGCATCTCCCGGTATTGGTATGGAAGGTGACAAGGCAAGCAGTAAACCAGGCATAGGGACCGAAATCTTGGGATACGTACAGAGTATTTCCAACTGAGAGGAAATAACAGGGGCAACCGAAAATTCCGAGGGACAAAACCATGGTTTAGCAGGAGCAGAGAAGCAAACAACAGTAGAGTTCTCCAATACTGGGAAATCTTCATTGGGAGATAATATTGTCAGTGAATCAGGAATAGTCCTTGGGATCTTCAAATCAGTAGCTTGAGAAAAAGGCAGAGCCAGGGTAGTGGTGGGAGGGAAGCTAACATCAGAAGCTGAAGTCTGTACCTCAGTGACAGGGCCCTGAGAATCAACAAGCAGCAAGTATGAACTATGAAAACTCTTAATGACATGCACCTTAGGAGTACAAAGAGTCTTCTCTAAAACTGCAATGGCCCTAACCACAAGGGTACCTAACCTGACAAAAACATGAATTGGTGTGTTTTCTAGTGCAAGATCTCTGATCACAGGACTCCTAACCGATAGTGAGGGTATCTGGGTTTGATTAGGGAAAAAATCAGATGTATTGATAAGTGACATAGAAACACTTACTGAGATTCTAAATTTGCTGGACATGTGATAAAAAATACCCTTTAAGACAGGAGCTTTAATCTCCCCCCCGAGTAACCCCATGTTTGCTGGGACATATTTAGACACAGTACTTAGGGACTGGGTTTCAGCAAAGGCAGGACAGCTAAAAAGCTCAGATTTAAACCCCAGGACTTGTAATATGTGCATGGTGTCCTCAGACAGTACTAAGGGAGTGACCGCAGATATGCTGATCCCCAAAGGATTAGCCTGGAGAGAGAAATCAGGAGAGCCCCCAGACAGGATACCCCTTATAGAAAGAGCCTCAGAATCAGAAGGAGAATCATTACCTCTCAGAGTCTCAAAACTAGTAAGACACAATTCAGCGAAAAGGGAAACAGTATGCAAGCTTTTTACTGATCTATATGAAAAAGCGTCACTTTTGGGAGAAAACCGTGCGTCCGCAAACATTCCTGGGAACACAATATGAACCCCAGGAGAGACATACAGACTACTGTATGCCTTTAACCCTAAGCTTAAAGAGGAGGAGAACTCAGACAGTACACGGGGGTTAATCATAACTGTACTGGTCTCTGAAGTAGGTATTTGGTAAGGAATGTCTGGGAAACCAGAACTTACTGCAGACTCCATAATGTGGGAACTATGCGCTGAAGCAGGGATCACCGCTATGTGGGCGACAGGCTGGTTCAGTGAAATACCCGGGAGAAGGAACTCTGCGACTAAGCTTAGGGAAAAACCTGACTCCTGAATACATTTAACAGGAACCAGAACTTTAGCCGAAGTCTCCGGAGACGAAACTGCGGAAACTTGAGCTGAAGCAGGGGATTTATAGCAAAGAATATCTAGAGACTCCGTACGGTTATGGGAATCCCTCAATGCAACCTCTGCTGTCTGACTTGTGGACTCATTCTCTGAGGCTACAACGAAGGCATTAACTTGGAGGCAGCAAGAATTTACAGGGGTTAATGCAGACAATGCCTGAGAGTAATACATAGGTAACCTTTTCTCTGTATTAGAAGAGAGCAGGAATCTCTCGTCTGAAGCTAGGGGCGTGACCGTGGCTGACAGAGAACAGGGATTTACCAAAGGAAACTCAGAGAGCTGCCCCACAGAGGTTAATACAGAAATAACCCTGGGAACAGAACTTAGGGATTCTTTCTCTGACGGGGAAAGCGCGCAGGACTGTCTAGCAGAGTTTAAAGCTGGAAAACCCTCAAGACCTAGAGAGAGGGATTCATAGCTAGAAATAGGAGAACTAAGGGACTTATTCTCTGATACAAGAACCTTAGTGTTAGTTAGTGACACATATGTGTTCTCCAAGGGGACCTCACAGGACTGATCGGCAGGGGTTAATGTAGACATATCATTAGTGTCAGGGAACCCAGGCATACAATCAGAGCTTGGGACTGTGGCAGTTACTACGTTGGGAGATATTGGTAATAGTTCTGTTTGGTCATCTCCCGGAGAGAGAGATACGTCCCCCGGTTTAGCAACAGGACTGGTAGCCGAGGGATACCGCCAAACGACGGCGTGAGCGGCTAAGAGACGATCCTGTTTTAACAAGCAATCATCCAATGCACGGGAAAGTAAATGCAGCGTCTCGTGAGCGAGAGCCACCATGACGGAAGGTTCCGGGAATACTATAGGAATGTCCAAGGATAAAGTCAGGGCATTGAGTGTACTACAGGCGTTGACCAGTTCCACAGGACTCAGCTCCTCCCCAGTTAAAGGGGAATCAGGGGAGCAAGCAATGTTAGCAATGGCCAAAACACTGGCCAGATACTGTTTTAAGTCTCTGAGGCAGTAAGCCTTATAAACCAGATTATTACGGCATTTCTTTTGCAAGGGAGTCAAGCCCTCCAACATAAACGGATCTTCCATCAGAGGTATTATATCGCACAAATAATTATTCTCAAACTGGGACTGGTCTACAGGCTGGGACAGGTTTTTAGGAAAAAACTTACCAACCCACACCTCAGCGGGGTCCGAGTTTGTAGGGCCGAGCATACTGTCAGGGTTCTGCTCGCCACAAACCAGGGTCGGACCGCGAGGCTGAGGTGGGGTTGCAAAATCACCGACCTGAGACCGCGCAGGCTGATCCGGATTGCGCAGTTCGTAGTCATATGTCGCAGGATCAGGATTGGAGAAGACAGCGTCGTCGTTGTACAAGCCAGGGTCAGAACAGGAGACGTCAGGATAAACATTGTCCATGCAGGAGTTCGGCAATAAGGAGATAGGAGAAACCCGCTTCAGCTTAGGAGCGCGGGGTTGGCCTTTGCGCGAGCGACGACCATGGCCCATGGTGCTGGTCACAGGAGATGGTAAGCAGACCAGAATAGCACACCGTCTTGCTGCACGGGTGCACCAGTGCTACAGCGCAAAAGTCCTGAGCGGGCAAGGGAATCCACCGTTTCAGCGCAGGAACCAGGACACGGCCTCTCTATATTAGGGAAAGAGTAGGCCCCAGGAACCAGGAAGCTGTAGATACAGGGAAACCTCCGCTTCAGTGCAGGAATCCAGGAGACTGCAGAACGCAGGGACGAAACCTCTACTTAGTGCAGGAATCCAGGAGGCTGAAGGACGCAGGGACGAAACCTCTGCTATCAGCATAAGGGAATAAGCGGCTTGAAGGGAGCTGAAGGATGCAGGACGTAACCTGAAATCAGCATTGGAGAACAAACGGCTTGAAGGAAGCTGAAGGACGCAGGGCGTGACCTGGTATCAGCAAAGGGGAACAAGCGAGAGCTTGTGGCAAAACAGTTGACATCCAGTTAGGACTATGCTCGGCAAGGAGCATTATGGGCAAGCAATACTTAAAGGCCAGCGGGCCAATCCCCGGCGGGGGTGTGAAGGTACTGCCCCTAATGAGTGAATGCAAGTATAGTTTGCAATGAAAGGCTGCACAGCTGCAGTAGATACCAGAGGGAGTGTGTATTGCTTTGAGTGAATCCAGGCTGCAGCAAACCTCAGGAAAGCTGTTCCAGAACTGCACCGGTCTGCAAGGTAAGGTAACCAGTAAACCGTGGAGCGGATTCCTTACAGTACCCCCCCCTTCACGCGAGACCTCCGGGCGAACATGAGCACTCATAGAGTTGGAGGCCCGGGAATTGTTGCTGAACCGTCTAGGATTGGGGCTAGAGTCGTACTCCAGAGACTCATGATTAGTCCTTAGTGTACCCCCACCCCCCGGTGAGAACTTTGGCCAGACAGGACCATCCATGGGCCTTGGGGACATTGAGTTGTTCCTAAAATTCTTTAGGTAGAAAGGGCATCCGTAAACGAGCAGTTCTTTGTTGAGTACAGTTCTAGGATATAAGATTGATGGAGGAAACATCCTTGGTACATGGCTTGCCTCGCAAAATGTCTTGGAAATCCAGGGCTGTGAAGAACCAGAGAGTTCCAGAGCAAAAACGGTAGAAGAACCCCCACTGAAAGCCCAGTCCTTAATAAAGAAACCTGAATCTAGGATCCGCGGCCCTGATAGTTGATCGAATACACCAGGAGAAACTTTGTAACAGAAAAAGTCTTGGCTGACCACTGCATGTTGGAATTTGCGAGGAATTTTTCCTCTAGAAGGCTCCCAGGTAATGGTTAGTAAGGGTATAGGCTGGTTAGAAGCATCTCCCGGTATTGGTATGGAAGGTGACAAGGCAAGCAGTAAACCAGGCATAGGGACCGAAATCTTGGGATACGTACAGAGTATTTCCAACTGAGAGGAAATAACAGGGGCAACCGAAAATTCCGAGGGACAAAACCATGGTTTAGCAGGAGCAGAGAAGCAAACAACAGTAGAGTTCTCCAATACTGGGAAATCTTCATTGGGAGATAATATTGTAAGTGAATCAGGAATAGTCCTTGGGATCTTCAAATCAGTAGCTTGAGAAAAAGGCAGAGCCAGGGTAGTGGTGGGAGGGAAGCTAACATCAGAAGCTGAAGTCTGTACCTCAGTGACAGGGCCCTGAGAATCAACAAGCAGCAAGTATGAACTATGAAAACTCTTAATGACATGCACCTTAGGAGTACAAAGAGTCTTCTCTAAAACTGCAATGGCCCTAACCACAAGGGTACCTAACCTGACAAAAACATGAATTGGTGTGTTTTCTAGTGCAAAATCTCTGATCACAGGACTCCTAACCGATAGTGAGGGTATCTGGGTTTGATTAGGGAAAAAATCAGATGTATTGATAAGTGACATAGAAACACTTACTGAGATTCTAAATTTGCTGGACATGTGATAAAAAATACCCTTTAAGACAGGAGCTTTAATCTCCCCCCCGAGTAACCCCATGTTTGCTGGGACATATTTAGACACAGTACTGAGGGACTGGGTTTCAGCAAAGGCAGGACAGCTAAAAAGCTCAGATTTAAACCCCAGGACTTGTAATATGTGCATGGTGTCCTCAGACAGTACTAAGGGAGTGACCGCAGATATGCTGATCCCCAAAGGATTAGCCTGGAGAGAGAAATCAGGAGAGCCCCCAGACAGGATACCCCTTATAGAAAGAGCCTCAGAATCAGAAGGAGAATCATTACCTCTCAGAGTCTCAAAACTAGTAAGACACAATTCAGCGAAAAGGGAAACAGTATGCAAGCTTTTTACTGATCTATATGAAAAAGCGTCACTTTTGGGAGAAAACCGTGCATCCGCAAACATTCCTGGGAACACAATATGAACCCCAGGAGAGACATACAGACTACTGTATGCCTTTAACCCTAAGCTTAAAGAGGAGGAGAACTCAGACAGTACACGGGGGTTAATCATAACTGTACTGGTCTCTGAAGTAGGTATTTGGTAAGGAATGTCTGGGAAACCAGAACTTACTGCAGACTCCATAATGTGGGAACTATGCGCTGAAGCAGGGATCACCGCTATGTGGGCGACAGGCTGGTTCAGTGAAATACCCGGGAGAAGGAACTCTGCGACTAAGCTTAGGGAAAAACCTGACTCCTGAATACATTTAACAGGAACCAGAACTTTAGCCGAAGTCTCCGGAGACGAAACTGCGGAAACTTGAGCTGAAGCAGGGGATTTATAGCAAAGAATATCTAGAGACTCCGTACGGTTATGGGAATCCCTCAATGCAACCTCTGCTGTCTGACTTGTGGACTCATTCTCTGAGGCTACAACGAAGGCATTAACTTGGAGGCAGCAAGAATTTACAGGGGTTAATGCAGACAATGCCTGAGAGTAATACATAGGTAACCTTTTCTCTGTATTAGAAGAGAGCAGGAATCTCTCGTCTGAAGCTAGGGGCGTGACCGTGGCTGACAGAGAACAGGGATTTACCAAAGGAAACTCAGAGAGCTGCCCCACAGAGGTTAATACAGAAATAACCCTGGGAACAGAACTTAGGGATTCTTTCTCTGACGGGGAAAGCGCGCAGGACTGTCTAGCAGAGTTTAAAGCTGGAAAACCCTCAAGACCTAGAGAGAGGGATTCATAGCTAGAAATAGGAGAACTAAGGGACTTATTCTCTGATACAAGAACCTTAGTGTTAGTTAGTGACACATATGTGTTCTCCAAGGGGACCTCACAGGACTGATCGGCAGGGGTTAATGTAGACATATCATTAGTGTCAGGGAACCCAGGCATACAATCAGAGCTTGGGACTGTGGCAGTTACTACGTTGGGAGATATTGGTAATAGTTCTGTTTGGTCATCTCCCGGAGAGAGAGATACGTCCCCCGGTTTAGCAACAGGACTGGTAGCCGAGGGATACCGCCAAACGACGGCGTGAGCGGCTAAGAGACGATCCTGTTTTAACAAGCAATCATCCAATGCACGGGAAAGTAAATGCAGCGTCTCGTGAGCGAGAGCCACCATGACGGAAGGTTCCGGGAATACTATAGGAATGTCCAAGGATAAAGTCAGGGCATTGAGTGTACTACAGGCGTTGACCAGTTCCACAGGACTCAGCTCCTCCCCAGTTAAAGGGGAATCAGGGGAGCAAGCAATGTTAGCAATGGCCAAAACACTGGCCAGATACTGTTTTAAGTCTCTGAGGCAGTAAGCCTTATAAACCAGATTATTACGGCATTTCTTTTGCAAGGGAGTCAAGCCCTCCAACATAAACGGATCTTCCATCAGAGGTATTATATCGCACAAATAATTATTCTCAAACTGGGACTGGTCTACAGGCTGGGACAGGTTTTTAGGAAAAAACTTACCAACCCACACCTCAGCGGGGTCCGAGTTTGTAGGGCCGAGCATACTGTCAGGGTTCTGCTCGCCACAAACCAGGGTCGGACCGCGAGGCTGAGGTGGGGTTGCAAAATCACCGACCTGAGACCGCGCAGGCTGATCCGGATTGCGCAGTTCGTAGTCATATGTCGCAGGATCAGGATTGGAGAAGACAGCGTCGTCGTTGTACAAGCCAGGGTCAGAACAGGAGACGTCAGGATAAACATTGTCCATGCAGGAGTTCGGCAATAAGGAGATAGGAGAAACCCGCTTCAGCTTAGGAGCGCGGGGTTGGCCTTTGCGCGAGCGACGACCATGGCCCATGGTGCTGGTCACAGGAGATGGTAAGCAGACCAGAATAGCACACCGTCTTGCTGCACGGGTGCACCAGTGCTACAGCGCAAAAGTCCTGAGCGGGCAAGGGAATCCACCGTTTCAGCGCAGGAACCAGGACACGGCCTCTCTATATTAGGGAAAGAGTAGGCCCCAGGAACCAGGAAGCTGTAGATACAGGGAAACCTCCGCTTCAGTGCAGGAATCCAGGAGACTGCAGAACGCAGGGACGAAACCTCTACTTAGTGCAGGAATCCAGGAGGCTGAAGGACGCAGGGACGAAACCTCTGCTATCAGCATAAGGGAATAAGCGGCTTGAAGGGAGCTGAAGGATGCAGGACGTAACCTGAAATCAGCATTGGAGAACAAACGGCTTGAAGGAAGCTGAAGGACGCAGGGCGTGACCTGGTATCAGCAAAGGGGAACAAGCGAGAGCTTGTGGCAAAACAGTTGACATCCAGTTAGGACTATGCTCGGCAAGGAGCATTATGGGCAAGCAATACTTAAAGGCCAGCGGGCCAATCCCCGGCGGGGGTGTGAAGGTACTGCCCCTAATGAGTGAATGCAAGTATAGTTTGCAATGAAAGGCTGCACAGCTGCAGTAGATACCAGAGGGAGTGTGTATTGCTTTGAGTGAATCCAGGCTGCAGCAAACCTCAGGAAAGCTGTTCCAGAACTGCACCGGTCTGCAAGGTAAGGTAACCAGTAAACCGTGGAGCGGATTCCTTACAATGTGTGGTTGAAAATCCTATTATTTCCTGGTTTTTTCTCCTCTGCAGTTTCTCGCCGGTTCTGTGTTCACATTCACGGTGGAAGGGAAGATTTCTATTCTCTCAGACGGCTGGAACTGGTGGGAAATACGAGGGACTGTTACATCACATGTCCTACCTTCAGCGCGGGGAGGCATGTAATGCATTGACGAGGTTAACCCCTTCACTGCTAGCAGAACCAGCAATTGCTACCATGAATAATACATTTTTCTCTTGTAATCACCCATCAGCTATTCTACCGCAGCCTTGCACACATTCTGCTATTGCTTACTTTCTACACACACAGTGACAATTTTTACAGATCTTCAATCCCATAGAAACAATTCTGCCAATCCACCCTTGTTATGTTAAACTGCACTCGTATGCTGTGCAGCTGCACATGTCTCTACTACTTCTGCGCTGGCTTTCCTGTCTTCTCCTACTGCACACCGGATGGGGCCCGGCGGCAACGAGAGGACCGGCAGCAAGGCACAACTTCCAATGCCGGGTGAGCCCCCCACAGCCACCGGACCCGAGACGCTTGTCCCAGCTCCCCCCCCCCCCTGTGGGTGGTCCTGAGTCTTAGTCTTATATGGCCCGAAATAGCCTTCTGATCAAGTAAGACTGATGTATGGTGGATCGCCACTATCGGAGCACCTTACCAAAGGAATACTTTGCCAGGAAACCGCTGGACTCCTGAGAACTGTCACTGTGAAACTTCAGGAGCAGGCCATTACTGGAGGAGATGATGGTGGGAATGCTTTCTGTGCCGCAGTGCGTCCCCAGCATTGGGGAGGTGGCAATCATCCCGTCCCTGATCTCCAAGTAATCATAGGAACACGAGGACACCTTTTCCAGGTTGAAGTCAATGAAATTTAGCTGCACCTACACCAGGCCAGAAAGCAGTTATAACATGTATAGTATATACCAGGGACGACCAACTCTAGTCCTCAAGGGCCACCAACAGGTCAGGTTTTCAGGATATCCCTGCTTCAGCACAGATGGCTCAATCAGTGGCTCAGTTTGCATCACCTGTATAGAAGCAGGGATATCCTGAAAACCTGACCTGTTGGTGGCCCTTGAGGACTGGAGTTGGCCACGTCTGATATGTATCACACCATTCACTAGTCACCGACCTTACTATCGGACAATCAGTCAAGCTCCCAGAAAGTGAATCTAGATGCACATGGATGTATTTCTTCTGCAGCTGCATGTGATGTAAAACGCGTATTTAGCAAGTTTCTTACATGTGACACGGATCATAAGTCAGAGATTTATACAACCTCAGGACTGAAAGATATATTTATTTGATGCAGGGGAGAACAGTGACTGCCCACGACGCATAACGTGATCCATCGCCTTATCTCACGCATATTGTGTAACTAGCCCTTTAACTCAACGTAACAGCTCATCACCACCTATCCCGTGCAAGAGATATAGGGAGGGGGGAGGGAATACCTGGGTGCGCACACCAGGAAGCGTCTGTGACACTTATTATTAAGGTGACTACTAGGGATGTGCAAAATGTTTGTCCAAAATTTACGAGCCAAGTGAAAATGGCCATTTTGTCCAATGAGGTTTGCACATGTCAGCAAGATTCACCTAAAAAAAAACGTGCCGCGTATTAAAGCCAATGTGCAAGGTCACCTAACCCCTTAAGTATTACCATCTGGCGTCTGCTGCCCTCTTTGCATCACTTCACAAAATGTTGCAAAATTCTGGCAAATTTGTGGTGAAATTCTTGCAAAAAATGTCACAACGTGCTACATTTCCCACATCTTCGTGCAGTGTGAATTTCTGCAGACATTGGGCAAAGCATTTTTAAAGACATTCGCACTCTATCGATTACTTGTCCCATGGCATCATATCTCTCTGCTTTGTGTAGAGCAGAGGTGGCCAACTCCTGTCCTCAAAGGCCACCAACAGCCCAGGTCTTAGGGATATCCCTGCTTCAGCACAGATGGCTCAATCTGTGCTGAAGAAGGGATAACCTGACCTGTTGGTTGCTCTTGAGGACTGGAGTTGGCCAGTCCTGGTGTAGAAGCACAAAAGAGAGCATCTTGTCGTACAAACATTGTGTACAGTATGTGTTTTTCGCCCTCTTCTTGTGTATATGTCTTTTCTATTTATTGTTCTCAACTCTTCCCATATCTTGTACGGGACATATAAAACTTCCTTATATGTGATATTATACAACACTGGTTTATTATATGAAAGTATAACATAATTATTATAGTATTATTAATATCATAATAATTGAGGTGCATACGTATTGAATACCTCAAGCGACCTTCTTGTCCCATACTTTTATGGGATAAGAAGGTGGTTTGTGGAATCAATACATACTGTATGCACCTCCATTATTATGATAATTATACAAATAATACTATAATAATGATGTATTACAGAATGAAAAAAAAATCTATTTCTTTTCAGGAACAATATGGAAATATTGCAATTCACAGGCCATTTCTTCTGAAGCCCTTTCCGAAGACTGTATAGTTAAAAAAAAAAAACAATACAAAAATTTATACAAATGTACAATTATTTCCGCATTAATATTTGCCATATCGAGTCTATCCAATATGTTATTTCTTTTACTATTAAACTGTAGAACTGAATTCTTTTTAGGCTCTTATTGCATGTTTCCTATCCTCATCCTGAAAACAATGTCGAGTTCTCCAGTGCTGTGTACATTAGAGGCCCAGGTAGGTGTGATGTGGCAGACAGGTACCTTCCTCCATGGAGATCCAGCCATGTCTTACCTTGAATCCTACTGGTGCGATGATTGTCCAGGTGCAGTCACTGTAAGGAGGATATAGCTCATGCTGTTCATAGCCAGGACTAGAGAAACTCCCTTCTGTGGCAGTCATTGTGCCACCACAGGTCACTGTTAACATAGAGGTGTTAGATGAAAGAGACATACAGGTAGAAAGAGAAGTCCACCTTGAGCCTATCGCTTTATGCATTTCTATCCCTTGGCTCTGCGATCCAGCGCCCCATTAACAGATGATTAACAGCGGCCCATTAACCAGATAGTATCTGGTTGTGTAGCAAGAACAGAGACAACGAGCATCCACTAAAGCAGGGGGGCGTGAGATTTTTTGGGGGGGGTGGCATTTACATAGGTCCAGCACTCTTCCCCAAAGCATTTAAATCAAAATGCCGGGAGTATGCAAGGCCTCTGTAAGTTTCCTTACCTGGTCTCCGGTGGCTTCTGGTAACGCCGCAGGGTCACATGATGTCGTGACATCAGAGGACTCTGGTGAACAGGTAAGGGGGGGGGGGGGACCAGGCAGGGGGGTGCAGAATGAAAATTATGCCCACCCCTACACTAGAGGAATGAGGGTGACACGTCTGTTAATCCTTAGGGACCATTTGCAGATTGCTAGTAGCATGGACATATATGCAGTAGAGATGTCTGAACCTGCTAAGATTTGCTTCACTGCTGTTTCGAATGAACTTTCCAAAATGTTTGGAAAAAAAAAAAATGCTAGCAAAATGGTCGCTAAATGGCACCTCACAATTGTTTTCTTTTTGTTTGGTCAAATCCCAAAAGTTATCAAAATGAAAGGAACAGGTAATGCACATCGACTTTTAGCACCGAGCAAACAGATTGCAAACTTTTGGATCCAAGCTGACGTTTTCGGGGAACCAAAAAGGGTGAAATACGCAAAGTTCGCTAATGTGTGTAAAAGGTTTGCGCGTCTCTAATCTGCAGGCAAGGAGTGAGCGACATGCTCAGTAATAGGTTCCGATACTTGCCACTGGCAGTGTACAGAGTTTGATGGACCATTTGGTCTGCCCAGTATTGAGACTTCTTACATTATGTTCTGTTGCTGCAAAACAGTACAGATCTCAGCATAATGTTTCACCCATCATAAAATGCTGTTCTTTCCACGGGACCCTGGCAAATTTCACTATGTGGTTGCATGTTTAGAATAGCTACACTGGCCATTCTGGGAGGGGAAAAGGTTGTTCGAATCACAAAAGTAAATCTATGCCTATTGTTACAGTAGATAGTACCTGTGCTGTATAAAGCTCTGAAGCCAGTTGCAGTCACAGATTCATCACTGACAAGCTCCACCAGCATTAGGTTTCCAGAGGCCACCAGAGAGGGCAGCTGCCCCTTCCCACAGGCACTGTCCAGTAACACAGGAGACGTCCGGCTGGCTCCATCAAAAACTCTAATATAATCAGAGGTGCAGCCTTTGGACAGCTGGACATCAAACGCTTGGAACTGCAAGAAGACCTGTCAAGGAAAAAAACTCACGCTCAAATACTTCAATATATGCAGCAAGTCCCATTCTGTCCCAGTGCTGTCATACACTGCCCATACCAAAGATATATAGGGCCCTACAGTAGATACTGTGCTAAGAAGTGGTACTTCATGAGACACCTTGAAGTGAATGGGCCTGACGATGTCTTGTGTAATAGCTGTGCGTGGTAAATATGATCCTTAGTATGAGTCATCCTTCATCTGGGAAACTGGGGCAACAAGCTCAGTACTTTCAATGTACAAATAATTTGTGCTTCATTAGGACCAGTGTAGAATTTAGCAGTGCAGGAGAGAGATTAATTACATGGACTTTCAGGTGATTAAAAAAAAAAAAGTTATTTATGATTTTAAGAGAAACTTGTATGAATCTGTATTCATGAGCCTAAAACCCACAGCTATGCAAAATGTCTTTATCGTTCCTAAATACCCTGTCCCTTGGGATGCGGATGAGCCAGGAGCAGTTGTAGTTGTTTGGATAATTTGAAGGGTTGAAGGCTGAGAAAAAGCTCCCCGAGTCACTGGAAAGCAGAGAGCTGCAAACACCTGGGGATAAAGGAGAGGGGGGGTTCTGGGCTGTGGGAGACAGCAGCTAGTGGTCACCTACATCTGCACAGCAAGAATTTATAGCATGGATAAACATGGGAAATGGCTACTCATAACTGATCTACTCTGACGTCCACAATTCCACAATGTATTTTCTATTAATGTAAGCAGTTCAGCTTCTCTTGTGACACAAACCCAAGGAAGAGACCCGAGTGAAACTGCTTATCTAAATATCAGAAATGTATCATCATTATACGACACGTTGGCCCACACCCACAAAACGGTGCTAAACTTTAGCACGGCTCAGCTCCCACTCACACAGTATGCACGGGAGTAAAGGCGTGCTGAAGCTGAGCACCGTTTTGTGAACCTGGGCCTTTCTGTTCATTCTGACAACCAGGTGATACAGTACTGCCAATTCTCAGATGGGTTTTCTGGATGGGAACATGGAAATCAATTGCTCTTTAATAAGGGAAAAGTCTTTTTTTAGATAAAAATGCAATTTTCCCTGGACAAATGTGTCCCATCATACAGCCTGTGCAGTCCTCTGGAAAGTGTTTCACCTAAGTAACATTGGGATTCTTTCTTTATTTTGCCCTTGGGTTGATTTGTAACCTTTCCAGAGCCTAATTCTAATGCTACTTCTAAATAATCCTGCACTTTTCTCTTTCTAAGTGTCAGAAGAGCCATCAAACCATGCGGAGCAGGGGACAAGCAAGAAACAGGAAGCTTCTTACCAGCACGTTCTCAAACAACTTTCTTCTGGATCGGGGGACAATACATAACAATTCATTTTTGTTTGATTTTTGGTACAAATCACAAAATCAAAGTGTTGAATCACAATATGAAACATGAGAACTTAACCATTTAGCCAACATTCCCTGTTGAAGTACTTACTGCAGTTATACAGCTTGTTAATCTTTGCCACATCCAGGTTGCTCAGTCCATATCTCTGTCCAATTGGGGTGAAATTATTGGGAATTGGGTTGATGGAGGCTTGGATATAATCGGTGCTGAACGCATACCTGCGCATGAAAGAAGCGTATTTCACCAGCTTTTCTATGTTATGTTATATTAGAAATGCCCCAATATAGTGCGGATTAGCACATTATGTGTGTGACATTACAGTATATATCAATAAATCTTCCCAAACGAAAGGGGATACATCGCAGTTAATAATAATTCTGTTCTGAATAGACATAAGTGAAGTAAAAGCCAAGTAGCAAGATGATACTTACTTGCCATAATGCATTACCGAGGAGTAGTCATATTCCAAACCAAGGTTGTTAGTGTCGCTCTTATTGAAGTTATACATGTTATCTGTATGAAAGAAGACAACGCTTTGACCCGTGTTGTACATTCGGCGGCCAGCATGTGAGCCACAAAGTTATTTCTTACTCATTTATGATCATTGCAGTTATAATCGTTATGCCCAAACTAGAACATTAGTCTCAGAGAATGTCATCACTCTGTTTGTATGTTTGAGCTTTTTCTTTACTTCTTATTTGTGATGATTTTCAGGTCCTACCTGGCATGATGTTGTTCCACATGATCTTGACATAAGAGTCCCGGTCGCTTCTACAGTGCTCATGTTCGAAGCCCAGAGCATGGTTCAGTTCATGCTGTATGACCCCGTAGGCCAAGCAGCCGCCCCTCTGCAGGGACACCACCTGAGCACCTCCAGACCGGCCCATGAATGACCAGCAGCTGCAAAACCCAAACTATGTTATACATGCGCAGAACGCCGCAGTAATAGGAATTATTAAATGCCTATGGCAGCAGATCATAGGATCCTAATATACAGGACATCATTCATATATTTATCCTTAGTCCTAACGTTACTGTTTCTCATCTGTATATCATAATTATTACAATAGTTGTAGTGACAAAAGAAACGGCATTGTAACCCCTTCAGTGACATAATGTTATGTAACCCTAAACCACTAGAACATACAGTACTGAACCAGGGATTTCTTGGTTACTCCTTAGATTTCCACCTCTATACCCATGTTTCTGCTCATGGTGTATATCCTTGTTTTTCTGTTGATGTCTGAAGTGGAGTACAGGGGTCTAGATCATTATGCAGCAAGTGACAGTCAACCTACGCTAAAGGGTTAGCGGGACCCATACATACCCCCAAGTACTCACCCACTATCAGAGAGGATCTGCAGGTAGTCTGCCTCATTAGTACGCGGCACAAAACGGACACAGGTCATGGTGGCAAACTCCAACATGGCTGCAGATATTGATGATCTGTCTGCTGTGGCTAATCACAAAATGCATGTACATGCTCATTTAATAACCCCCAGTACAAGACTTGTTTGCTCACCACTCCAGGGCACTCCGTATACTGTAGTGCTTCACTAGCAAACAAGATTTCACAATATGAAGGTGATGACCCAAGATATGTGGGCAACTGATGTATGGAAGAGGGTTACCTGATTTCCAAAAAAAAGTGATCCCATTAAAACCCTTAGGGGCTAGTGATGTGAGTAACACAGGGGTGCTACCATTTAAGATGTTCCATTGAGGTCTAGAACAGCACAAGCAAGTAAATTGGCGAGTTTGATCAAAATATGGATTACGCCCACACATTGAGGGAGTTTAAAGCACATGATGGAATTCTAGTGGGGGCAGAAAATATTTCTGTGGCCAGCAAGAAAAAGTGGTCATTATAGAATTGCAGAATTACAGTTTTGGTTTGTAAAATGAGAATAAAAATGCACGTTTAAAGAGTTGCAACTACACAGGGATGTTAAACTATTCCAACAATGTTTGGACATAAAGCTGAAAATTCGTTTATAGAGCCAGATACCTGTATATAATCAGTGCTCAACAAGCTCTCCCTCATCACTGAGTGTCACTCACTGTATTCTGCAGACAGTGTGTACGGGACATCAACCACTTCCCTGAGTGTCTTGGGCCAAAAACATTTTCCGCTGGGGCAGCGTATGGAACTGCGGCCACCTTTCAGTGCAATATCCCCGTGACGCATCATCTTGGTGATTCCTGGGGGAGAGAGACACAGAAACTTCCTTGGCTACTATCACAGAGGAGGGAAATATTTTACCTAAGGTTGGGGTGGACATCTCCAGTTCTCAAGGGCCACCAACAGGTCAGTTTTGCAGGATATCTCTGCACAGGTGGCTCAATCAGTGTCTCGGTCATCGACTGAACCACCTATGCGGAAGCAGGGATATCCTGAAAACTTGACTAGTTGGTGGCCCTTGGGGACTGGAGTTGGCCACCCCTGACTTAGGGGGTAATTCATTAAACTGCGATAGTGCCGATCAGGGCACTATTGCACGGAGACTCCCATTGACTGCAACATGTGTTTCTAGCTGCCTTTCATAGAGGGTTGAACATTTAGTAGAAACTCTTTGGCAATTTATTCACTCAAAAGTAACCGAACAAGTGTACAACAAAATGCCCACAGCAGAGACGCTTTCAATTCTTGGATCTTGTGATTTCCCAACAATTTTCAGCACTGTCCTTCGTTTCTTCCAGAATCTTCTCTGAAGTGGCTGCACAGAAATGTCTCTTCACAAAAGTTTCCATGGAAGGGATGTTTGACCATTCGCTTATAATTAGAGGCTATGAACACTTGTATGTTACTGCAAAGCAAATAACTTACAGTAAAGAGAGAAAAAAACAATTACCTTTGTTCATCTGCTCAATGGTACTCATGACGTCTTCTGTTGGATTTGTTGTGTCTGATGGAGTTTTATTTTAGAAAAAAACAAGTGTTAACTGGCAGATCTCCCAGAATTAAGAGGCGATCAAAAAAATATTTGAGTTGGATGAGCACACAACACATGGTGAAGCTAAAGCTTTGGTTATTGCCACTTGGACAAAGCGACCAGCTGGATTCATATACATTGGATGGGCTCGTTCGTTAAGGTTTGGAGTAGACTGCACCATAGGAAGTTGGTCCCATCCTGGACATCCAAAAGACACGACTGGCTTTGGCAAGACAACATGTACCAACCCATGTCTTAGTAGAGAGCTTCCGACAGTTATATTGTAGAGCTTTTATTTGAACTAGAAGAATGATTCCTGCGCTCCTACCAATTAGGCTAAAATAAAATAGTGATCTCATGAGTAAAGGTTATTTTGTTAAACCCTTTGGCCAAAGCGTTATAAGCCTGCAGCCACGTCAAGGCATAACCACATTTTGCAGGTACCTACACTGAAAATATGTAATTGTTGTCCCATGGACTAGTGAAAAATGTGAGAAAGCCCTGAAGGGGTTAAATAAAGCATATGCTTCTGTAAGTAGTGCAATTAAAAGCTGGCCAAAGCCAGTATCATAGTTACCTTACTATAAAGGTAAATTGTGGGTGCACAAATTCCCTGATGTGGATATACCTAATAAAACTTACACATATTTATTTCTGTCAGCCTGATACATTCACCTACTCTTCAATGGAGGGTGATGTGCAGACTGACACTGGGGTGTATTATACCTGCACTAATCGGAAAATTGGTAGGCTATTTTAGTGATAGTGATACTGTAGTTATTTTAGCCTAATTGGTAGGAGTGCAGTAATCGTTGTTTTTCTATATGCAAGGCCTATCTTTTTACCAGCTGCAAACTTCTATAGGGAGGAGCACGATAATATGTACAGCTTCTATCTGAACTGCCTGGCCACAAAGTTTAAAGGGAATGCACGCATTAGGGCTAATGTAGATAGTCTAAAAGTGTAGACTATCTTTAATCACAATACTTTACATTAAACTGTGAGTAAAGACACTGGCTGGCACCGAGTTTGAAGCAGTTCAATTCCTGGTGTCGGCTCCTTGTGACCTTGGGCAAGTCACTTTATCTCCCTGTGCCTCAGGCACCAAAATCATAGATTGTAAGCTCCACAGGGCAGGGACCTGTGCCTGCAAAATGTCTCTGTAAAGCACTACGTAAAACTAGCAGCGCTATACAAGAACATGCTGTTATTATTATTATTATTATTATTATTATTATTATTATTAACAATACTTTACACTTTATGATGGACTCACCTTTAAACTGAGCTCCAAGGAGTTCCTGCAAGAGGGAAAACCATTGTGTTTAATGGAAGTGTTTAGAAGTGGAACATAGCTTGTGGCATATAAGCAGTGGTTATATTAATACAAGACCCACTCACTGGCTTTTACATATATTACCATCAAGCACCAAGGCTCAGAGCCACAAAAGGGTGCTAAGCTTTAGCACGCCTCAGCTCCCGGTCATCATACTGTACGCACGCTATTGTGGATCTGGGCTAACATACACTCAGTATTACACATCCTGGCCATGCTCTATCAGTGAGAATCCAATGAAAGCTCCATCTCCACTTCCTCTCTGACCAAAGTTTCCCGATCCCAGTGAGATCCAATTGAAAATATGGAAATGTCCCTAGTTGTCCTCCCAAATCTCTCTGATAGGGGCTTGTATATATTGGCCAATGAGGGTCTACAAACAACATGGACGTATACCAAAGAAAACAGGTTCAAATTAGAAAAATAATTACTTTTAAGGGTCTACTTTGGACTGGTAGGAAGAGGCAGAAGACCAGAGCTATGAGCCATTCTTGCCCCATCGCCATGCTTCTAGGCAATGGCTGCTGTGTCCGGATGTCAAGAGGTGATGCTGTATAGTGCTGCTTATTGTCACTGGTCTTTATATGCAGCACTTGGGTGGATGCTTTATGGGATAGTCCTATGGTTGCCTCCCTGGAACAAATTTTTCCCTGCACACTTTTTATGAAATTACTGAAGATTAGAAACACGGTTTTGCTTGGAGAAATCTGAGGTTGAATCCACCTTCTGGAGCTTAATGGGCATGAAGCTTCTATGGGCTTAAACTCTAAATTACAGTACTGCCCAATCTTGACCTTTTTAAATGACCTTTATTGTAATGAAAAAGAAAGTATAGATCGTTAGAAAGCCAGAGAGAATGTTTCTGCGCAAGAATCTGAAACATTTAATTCCTTCGTGCTTGATTATTTCTAACAATAAAGACATATAACTCAGAATGAATAATGTAAAAATATATAGTATATACTGTGTGTATATATATATATATATATATATATATATATATATAAATATATATATATATATATATATATATATGGAAAAAAAAACAACAGGCACACACATACTGTAGTAAGTATCAACATTTGTATGGACTGGTAAAAATATATAAATTGCGCACTCACAAACATCACAGAATTGAAAGCCTGTAGGAGACTATGCTCAATCGCCAACCAGGAAGACTCTGAGGTCCCAGCAGTGTATCAGGCAATCCTCCAAGGACTTCACCATGTATTGTAGCGACCGGTGCCTGCGTAGATGGCTTCCATGTACCGAGTGCTCCATGCACTTCCCTGCTTCCTGTGAGGTCAAAGCAGCGTGACAGATGTTAAACCGGGGGCTCCACCATGCATGGCATGAGCCGGTACCTGGGTAGGTGGACTGCGTGTACCGAGTGCTCCGTGCACCTCCCCGCTCACGTGTCTCTGCTCTCCAAAATCTCGCGTGAACTGCAGTGTCCCAGGGAAGTTCCTGAATGGACCGTCACTCCACCCAGTTGTGACTCGATGAATAGTTTGGCATAAAGTTAAATCTATGCTAATTCTACAACTCTGTATGAATGAACGTGCAAAAATAAAACATATAATAATCAGGGGTACTAGCACATGTACTCCAAACCACACCCTACGCGTTTCGTCCTTAAGACTTCGTCAGGGGATACCGGTACTGCCGTTACCTGTTGCCTCACAGAAGGCCTAAGCCTCTGCCTCTGGGAGTCTGGGGTGGTATATCAGTTGCCTCGGTGCAGCGCCTCCACCTGCGAGGGATTCCAGCGTAGTGGGAGGAGCCCCCTCACAGGAACTAATAGTCATACACACATATACACATATGTCTGTATATAATAACAACCTTTACTATACACCATAAACAGTATCGCACAGTATAACATAATAACCCGTACCACACAGTACAATGCACACCCAGCCCAGTACCACCAGTGAGTGTCCCCAAAGTTTTTAGTACAAGTATTTAGCTTATCAATTTGGTTATTATTTTTTTTAATGAGAAAGTATGTTTCTGTGATTTAATTGGTTTACTATATATACCAGAAGAAGAGGCGAGCATACATCATTTTGCTACGTCTGCCATATGACTTCATCGGGCACCCTACTTTTCTTTATCTTGTTTTTCTTGCAATTACTTGGTTAAACATTTTGCAACATATTTTAGCAGATTAAGCAAAAAGGAAAACTCATGTGCAAAGCTACCTCATCTATCTCAAGGCCGACAGCTGATACATCTCTCTCTCTCTCTGACTCTACAATGGGGGTTAATACATAAGAAGAGGAATAATGTGAAAATATTATTCTTCCATAGTTCGATGATGTAGTATTGCACCATTTTTGCAGCCAAAAGACTTTGATAAACAGCATCCAGTAAATCCCAATAACGTACAGTAGAACAAGGAAATATTAACATAATATAGCCAGAGAATGAAACAAACTGAAGGTTTAACTAAACAAATTGTTTATTTGTATAGGAACCACATATTTAATACAGTGCAAAAATCAAGATAACAGGAGAGTAAAATAAAGGAAATTCAAACAATGTGATGTTGGAGTAAAAGTAAGTGAAACGGCACCGCTTAAAAAGACATCTATTTATTCAGAAAGAAACACGAAATGTATTACAGTGTCACATCCCTCACTATCCCACGTGCTGCAAATAACCAGAAGATTATACGCTGCAGGATACTATCTTCCTGTTCCCTTATATATGACTTCCATATCCACAATGCCGCTGTCATAACAAATTGTGATTTGATATATATCTATATATAAAACGGAAATAGCCGTGTTAGTCCAGTTGCGATAGAGCAGAATAAATGAGTTCTTCTGTATTGCGCGATACCTTTTTTATTTGGACTAACAATCGATGCCATAGGACAAGCTTTCGAGAGTTCTCCTCTCTTCCTCGGGTCTGCAATACTGGTTTACAAAGGAATCTATGGCTAAAACAGAGGTTTGGAAAGCAGGGGAAAAACAGAGATTTAGATGAGGTGGGAGACAAAGGGATGTTTGAAGAAATTGGAAGGGTAATAAAACGGTGACAAAGAACCGCATGGAGGGGGATGGGGATGCTGCTGGAGGGAGGGGGGAGTTGTGGATAAGAACATTGTCAGAGAGGCAGGCAGTCTTATAATTTCGAGTTCAAATGTTTTCTGTTCTTGGGCGCGTTTGAACATTCCATTGAGGATTTTGATTTTTAAATCATTTATGGAATGATCTGGTTGTGAGAAATGACGTCCCACTGGTGAGTAGTATATTCCTTCTTCGTGGTGGAGTATTGAGTGTCTGTGAATATTCATTCTGCCTTAACATTTTTGGCAGGTTTCCCCAATGTACCAACCTTGGTTACATTTGTTGCATTGAATCATATAAACCACATTCCGGGATGTGCAGCAGTATGATCCTTTAACATTGAGTGTTCCATGGTTGTGACTGGCGGTGGGACATTGGCATATTTGTTTGCAGAGTTTGCAACGTGTGTTGTTGCACGGTTTTGTGCCATTATCAGTGTCTTTCAGTTTGTTGTGAAGTTTTCTGTTGACTAATTTCTGTATGAGGTTTGGTGGTTGCGGGAACGCAAGAATGGGACTTTTGGGGAAGCAGTTGCTACAGAGGCAGAGGAGGATGGCAGGGGAGGAGTGCACTTTAGTAGCAGACACAAGAAGTAAGAAAGACTTCTGGGTCAGACCGCTAGAGCGCACTCCTGCCCGGCCGTTCTGCTCTGCCTCTGTAGCAATTGCTCATTCCTCTGCTGGCTTATCCTCTGTTTAACGGTGGGGGACTACTGCACCCGCTGCATACCATCTCCCCCGCCCGTCTTCATCTGAAGAGAGAGAGAGGTGGGCCACCGACAGGGGTGGAGGAGCGGGCCCCCAGGCTTTGCCCGGGCTATAGCTACTACGCCCCTGTGTCCCAGGATCACTGAGGCTTAATGAGTAGAAACAAGTAGCTAAACTTACTGCATCTCCTTTTCCAGCACACAGAGTCGTTCTTGAGTTTCTGAAGACTTTATTGGAGAACAAACAGAAAACAGAAGTGGAATTTGGGGTAGCAGAATTAGGGGAAGGTAAAATGACAAAACTATCTCATGGGAGAGCAGTGAGGGAAGAACAACAAGCAAAATGTTGCTGGCTTAGAAAGGAAGCATGCTTACCCAGACAGGCAGGAAAAAGGCAGCTAAAGATAAACTAACAATGAACAAACTGACCAATGAGTATGAGGGGCTCCCCTCCACCAGATCTTAAAGCAGCTGATATTCATATTATGTCTGACACATTGATGAAATACTGTGAATGTCTAAACTAATGGCATACGAAGAGTTTCCCTACAGGTCACGGAGGCACAGCCTAAGGACCCACAGGTCAGCCACTCTTTGAACCCAGGAGATTGGTGAAATGGCACGCCCAAGAATCCCCTCTCGAGGCTCGTTGGGAGGGACCATTTCAGATTATCCTGACTAACAACCCGACTGTTAAAGTTTACAGAGAGCTATGTGGATATATGCCTCCCACACCCAACAGGTGTCGGGCCCTGGTGACGACTGAAACGGCTAAATCTACCCCCTAGGGGAGTGGTAAAAATTTCAATGAAACTGCTGAATCTGTCTTCCAAGGAGACAGTGAAGAAATGATATATGTGCTCGCATAATCTATTATTTAGTTAAATGCCTGGTCACTTTTTAAGTATTTTTTTTTATAGCAGGAACTATGATTCTATTCTTTGTTCATTTTTTTTATTCTTGGACGTTACTTCCATTTTTGCACCCAGACTTGGCATCAAAATTGTTGTTCACAGTATTTTTCTACAGATGACCTTCACTTACCTCCTATCAGACACTAGCATGCATCATAGCTGTATTACTCTATCCAATCCAATGTTATCAAATATATGCTACGCCCCTGTAAGAGGCAGAATATATCGTTTTGCAATTCCTTTGTTAAGTCATGTGTGTGTACACCCCCTGTGTATAGCTCACATCTTACTATAGTAAATCCAGCTGAAGAATTCCTCCGGTGTTTGTGAGTATATATTTTCCAAAAATATTTTTTAACACCCTGCATCTCACTCTTACTCATTTTCCTCGCTCACCCCCTCTCTTACACCCCCTATCTCCTCTCACACTCCCCCCTGTCAATTACCTCAATCATTCCCTCCACCCTCACACAATCCCCCCACAAAACAAATACCAAAATACCAAACCCCCAAATGCAAAAAACCTTTCCACCACCCCAAATACATAAAACAAATCCCCACTCCCCAAATATATATAGATCCTCCACCCCCCAAATATATGCAAACCTCCACCCCCAAATACATAACAAACCCCCAACCTCCAAATACATACTAAACTCCCCCAACCCCCCAAATACATATAAAAATTACCCTCACCCCCATATACATATAGACCCCCCCACACCCTCCAAATACATATAAAATAAAAACCACCCCCACCCCCACCCTAAATACATATATATATACACAGTATATATATATATATATATATATATATATATATATATATATATATATATATATATATATATATATACTGTGTATATATATATGTATTTAGGGTGGGGGTGGGGTGGTTTTAATATATTAATATATATATATTTTATATTTTTATATATTAATATTTTTATATATTAATATATATATATTAATATATATATATATGTAGAAGTATCAGTACCGTGTTAGCCGAGCTTCAATAATCAAAAAATAAATAGATGATACCGTTCTGTGGCTAACAAAATGCTTTTATTTGTGCGAGCTCTCGGGATACACTGATCTTCTTCTTCCGGCGATGTTACAATGAATGAAGCAAAAGGTATACTTAAAAACAGTGTCTCTTGGAATGTTATCTGTGCTGTTCCTTGTACACTGTTTTAGCCATTGAATCCTTTGTATATCAGAATTGCTTGACCTGAAGAAGAGAGGAGAACTCTCGAAAGCTTGTCCTATGACATAAATTGTTAGTCCAATAAAAAAGGTATCACCTAATACTGAAGAACTCATTTATTCTGCACTATATATATATAATATATATATATATATATGTACAGCTGCAACTGCCGGTTGTAGACTGCTTGCCTTAAAACCCATCCAACGCTGAGAGATTTCTGCAGCCAGACTAATGTCCCATCGGATTAACACAGTGGGGTCCCTGCATTTGCATGGGACTCACGCTGTGTGAATCTTACTGGGCTGCGCGTCCCATACAACCGCTGTGTAAATCCGATGGGCCATTACAGCCTGCTGTGGACAATCTCATGAATTACTGCAAGATCGTCACAGATTTTCCTTGGCAAGCAGTCTAAAACCGGCAGTTGCATCCGTATGTGTGTATGTGTATATACATATATATGTATATTTTGTCATTTGGATGTAGCACTGGGCACCCCCTGTGTTTTCCTATATTCATGTGCCACAGCCCAGTTGCACTCTATGTGGCATTACATATAGTCAATATTAGGAGGGTGTGGGCGTTTGAGCTTGCTGGGTTTGTGTGTTTAATTAATCTCTGACTGGTATCAGTTGTATGGAGGTTGTGGCACCTCCCCCAGAGCTCACGTCAACTCCCCCTTTTTAATGGTGGATTGTCTCATCTTGCTGCAGGTAATGAATCTATTATGGTTCTTCCCCCTCATACAGAGGTATTGGGAACAAATGCAGTGTAGTGTAGGACTTGCACTTATTATGGTTTACCTTGACGTTTGGTGTGCAAGCTTATGATGTTTTGGCCAAAATTTCTAACTAAAAACCATATTTTATTATTAGCATTAGCATTGTTATTAGTATTGAAGCATCATTTCTTGTAATTATTACCATGTATGTTTTGTCATTTGGATGTAGCACTGGGCACCCCCTGTGTTTTCCTACATATATATATATATATATATATATATATATCTATATATATATATATATATAGATATATATATATATCTACTATATATTTCTGAAAGCACTGTATGTCTGCGTCCATAGCGGCAATCTCATTGGTCCCATGGCCCGCCCGCCCCCGCACACCTCTCATTGGGCTCACACACTCACACCACCCCCTTGGCCCGCCCCCCACACCTCTCATTGGCCTGAGGCGGAGTGACGGGCCAAAGGTAAAAAAAAAAAAAAACACACGCACATATCTCTGTCCTCTCCCCATCACACTCACCTCCCCCCCTCCCCGGTGCTCACCTCCCTCCCGCACTCACCTCCCTCCCGCTCCACTCCCTCTACACACCACTCACTCCCGCTCCACTCACCTCCCTCCCGCTACACACCACTCCCTCCCGCTACACACCACTCCCGCACTCACCTCCCGCTCCACTCCCGCTCCACTCACCTCCCTCTCGCTACACTCCTGCACTCACCTCCCTCCCGCTCCACTCACCTCCCTCCCGCTACACACCACTCCCTCCCGCTACACACCACTCCCTCCCGCTACACACCACTCCCTCAAGCTCCATTCCCTCCCCGGCGGGGGAACAGGCAGGCTGCCATGCGGCGCCTAAGATGGCGGACCCCCTTCCTCCCTCGCGCTCCATTGCCTCCCGCTCCATTCCCTCGCGCTCCATTCCCTCGCGCTCCACTCACCTCCCTCCCGCTACACACCACTCCCTCCCGCTCCACTCACCTCCCTCTCCACTCACCTCCCTCCCCGGCGGGGGAACAGGCTGCCACGCGGCGCATAAGATGGCGGACACCCTTCCTCCCTCGCGGCGCCGAGTGAGAAGATGGCGGCGGCAGGAAGTACAGGTAGGTGTCGCGTGTGTCGCTCCCCCACCTCCCCCCCACCTGCGGCGCTGCACGGAACTGAGAAAGGGCGCATCACGGGACTGAGACGTGTGTGTGTGTGTGTGTGTGACACTGACCTCCCTCCTGTCCACTGCCCCCCCTCCTGTCCACTGCCCCCCCCTCCTGTACACAGCCCCCCCCTCCTGTCCACTGCACCCCCCTCCTGTCCACTGCCCCCCCCTCCTGTCCACTGCCCCCCCCTCCTGTCCATTGCCCCCCCTCCTTTCCACTGCCCCCCTTCCTGTCCACTGCCCCCCCTCTCCTGTCCACTGCCCCCCCTCTCCTGTCCACTGCCCCCCTCTCCTGTCCACTGCCCCCTCTCCTGTCCACTGCCCCCCTCTCCTGTCCACTGCCCCCCCTCTCCTGTCCACTGCCCCCCCCTCCTGTCCACTGCCCCCCCTCTCCTGTCCACTGCCCCCCCTCTCCTGTCCACTGCCCCCCCTCTCCTGTCCACTGCCCCCCCTCTCCTGTCCACTGCCCCCCCTCTCCTGTCCACTGCCCCCCCTCTCCTGTCCACTGCCCCCCCTCTCCTGTCCACTGCCCCCCTCTCCTGTCCACTGCCCCCCTCTCCTGTCCACTGTCCCCCCCCTCCTGTCCACTGTCCACTGCCCCCCCTCCTGTCCATTGCCCCCCCCTCCTGTCCACTGCCCCCCTCCTGTCCACTGCCCCCCCTCCTGTTCACTGTCCCCCCCTCCTGTCCACTGTCCCCCCTCTCCTGTCCACTGCCCCCCCTCTCCTGTCCACTGCCCCCTCTCCTGTCCACTGCCCCCCCTCTCCTGTCCACTGCCCCCCTCTCCTGTCCACTGTCCCCCCTCTCCTGTCCACTGCCCCCCCTCTCCTGTCCACTGCCCCCCCTCTCCTGTCCACTGCCCCCCCTCTCCTGTCCACTGACCCCCTCTCCTGTCCACTGCCCCCCCTCCTGTCCACTGCCCCCCCTCCTGTCCACTGCCCCCCCTCCTGTCCACTGCCCCCCCCTCCTGTCCACTGCCCCCCGTGTGTCGCTCCCCCACCTCCCCCCACCTGCGGCGCTGCACGGAACTGAGAAAGGGCGCATCACGGGACTGAGACGTGTGTGTGTGTGTGTGTGTGTGTGACACTGACCTCCCTCCTGTCCACTGCCCCCCCTCATGTCCACTGCCCCCCCTCCTGTACACAGCCCCCCCCTCCTGTCCACTGCACCCCCCTCCTGTCCACTGCCCCCCCCTCCTGTCCACTGCCCCCCCCTCCTGTCCATTGCCCCCCCCTCCTGTCCACTGCCCCCCCTCCTGTCCACTGCCCCCCCTCTCCTGTCCACTGCCCCCCCTCTCCTGTCCACTGCCCCCCCTCTCCTGTCCACTGACCCCCTCTCCTGTCCACTGCCCCCCTCTCCTGTCCACTGCCCCCCCTCTCCTGTCCACTGCCCCCCCCTCCTGTCCACTGCCCCCCCTCTCCTGTCCACTGCCCCCCCTCTCCTGTCCACTGCCCCCCCTCTCCTGTCCACTGCCCCCCCTCTCCTGTCCACTGCCCCCCCTCTCCTGTCCACTGCCCCCCCTCTCCTGTCCACTGCCCCCCCTCTCCTGTCCACTGCCCCCCCTCTCCTGTCCACTGCCCCCCTCTCCTGTCCACTGCCCCCCTCTCCTGTCCACTGTCCCCCCCCTCCTGTCCACTGTCCACTGCCCCCCCTCCTGTCCATTGCCCCCCCCTCCTGTCCACTGCCCCCTCCTGTCCACTGCCCCCCCTCCTGTCCACTGTCCCCCCCTCCTGTCCACTGTCCCCCCCTCTCCTGTCCACTGCCCCCCCTCTCCTGTCCACTGCCCCCTCTCCTGTCCACTGCCCCCCTCTCCTGTCCACTGCCCCCCCTCTCCTGTCCACTGCCCCCCTCTCCTGTCCACTGTCCCCCCTCTCCTGTCCACTGCCCCCCCTCTCCTGTCCACTGCCCCACCTCTCCTGTCCACTGCCCCCCCTCTCCTGTCCACTGCCCCCCTCTCCTGTCCACTGCCCCCCCTCCTGTCCACTGCCCCCCCTCCTGTCCACTGCCCCCCCTCCTGTCCACTGCCCCCCCCTCCTGTCCACTGCCCCCTCTCCTGTCCACTGTCACCCCCCCCCTCCTGTCCACTGTCCACTGCCCCCCCCCTCCTGTCCTCTGCCCCCCCTCCTGTCCACTGCCCCCCCTCCTGTCCACTGCCCCCCCTCTCCTGTCCACTGCCCCCCCTCTCCTGTCCACTGCCCCCCCTCTCCTGTCCACTGCCCCCCCTCTCCTGTCCACTGCCCCCCCTCTCCTGTCCACTGCCCCCCTCTCCTGTCCACTGCCCCCCCTCTCCTGTCCACTGCCCCCCTCTCCTGTCCACTGCCCCCCCTCCTGTCCACTGCCCCCCCTCCTGTCCACTGCCCCCCCTCCTGTCCACTGCCCCCCCTCATGTCAACTGCCCCCCCTCCTGTCCACTGCCCCCCTCCTGTCCACTGCCCCCCCTCCTGTCCACTGCCCCCCCTCCTGTCCACTGCCCCCTCCCCCCTTCCCACCGCCTCCCCTCCCCCTTCCCACCGCCTCCCCCTTCACCCCACTCCCACCACCTCCCCCTTCCCCCCTTCCCACCACCTCCCCCTTCCCCCCTTCCCACCACCTCCCCCTTCCCCCCCCTTCCCACCATCTCCCCCTCCATTCCCACCACCTCCCCCTTCCCCCCTTCCCACCACCTCCCCCTTCCCCCCCTTCCCACCACCTCCCCCTTCCCCCCCTTCCCACCACCTCCCCCTTCCCCCCCTTCCCACCACCTCCCCATTCCCCTCCCTTCCCCCTTCCCCCACCACCTCCCCCCTCGTCCCCCTTCCCACCACCTCCCCCCTCCTCCCCCTTAACACCTCCTCCCCCTTCCCACCAACTCCCCCCCCCCCCCTTCCCACCACCTCACCCCTCCTCCCCACCACATCCCCCCTTCTCCCCCTTCCCACCACCTCCCCCCTCCTCCTCCTTCCCACCACCTCCCCCTTCTCCCCCTTCCCACCACCTCCACCCTTCTCCCCCTTCCCACCACCTCCCCCCTCTGCTCCCTTTCCCCCCCCCCTCCGCTCCCCTCCCCCCCTCCGCTCCCCTCCCCCCCTCCGCTCCCCTTCCCCCCCCTCCGCTCCCCTTCCCCCCCTCTGCTCCCCTCCCCCCCCTCCGCTCCCCTTCCCCCCCCTCCGCTCCCCTTCCCCCCCTCCGCTCCCCTTCCCCCCCGCTCCCCTTCCCCCCCCTCCGCTCCCCTTCCCCCCCGCTCCCCTTCCCCCCCCGCTCCCCTTCCCCCCCGCTCCCCTTCCCCCCCGCTCCCCTTCCCCCCCCCGCTCCCCTTCCCCCCCGCTCCCCTTCCCCCCCTCCGCTCCCCTTCCCCCCCTCTTCTCCCCTTCCCCCCCCTCCGCTCCCCTTCCCCCCCCCTCTGCTCCCCTTCCCCCCCCTCCGCTCCCCTTCCCCCCCCCTCTGCTCCCATTCCCCCCCACTCCGCTCCCCTTCCCCCCCCTCCGCTCCCCTTCCCCCCCCGCTCCCCTTCCCCCCCCGCTCCCCTTCCCCCCCTCCGCTCCCCTTCCCCCCCTCTTCTCCCCTTCCCCCCCCTCCGCTCCCCTTCCCCCCCCCTCTGCTCCCCTTCCCCCCCCTCCGCTCCCCTTCCCCCCCCTCTGCTCCCATTCCCCCCCACTCCGCTCCCCTTCCCCCCCTCTGCTCCCCTTCCCCCCCCCCTCCGCTCCCCTTCCCCCCCCTCCGCTCCCCTTCCCCCCCTCCGCTCCCCTTCCCCCCCTCCGCTCCCCTTCCCCCCCCCTCCGCTCCCCTGCACCCCCCTCCACTCCACCCCTTTCCCCTCCCACACTTCCACCCCTTCCCCCCCCTCCTCTAACCCTTCCCCCCCCTCCTCTAACCCTTCCCCCCCCTCCTCTAACCCTACCCCCCCTCCTCTAACCCTTCCCCCCTCCTCCACCCCTTGCCCCCCTCCTCTAACCCTTCCCCCCTCCTCCACCCCTTGCCCCCCTCCTCCACCCCTTGCCCCCCTCCTCCACCCCTTGCCCCCCTCCACCACCCCCTACTCCCCTTCCCGCCACCCTTCGCCTTCCTGCCCGCCTTACCGCCTCCCCACCCCCGCCTCTGCCTTTCACCCGCCCTTACTCCGGCCGCCTCTGCCTTTCACCCACCGCCTCACAGCCGCTGCACGCACTCAACAGACACCCGCCACACTCGACGCATACCTGCCGCCACACATACCTGCTGCCTCCCGCCCCTACGCACCGACATCACTGACCCACCGCCTCACACCCTAGCAGGACCCCCACTCACAGACAGCACTCACAACCCACGCGCCACCCGCCGCCTCACACCCTAGCAGGACCCCCACTCGCAGACAGCACTCACAACCCACGCGCCACCCGCTGCCTCACACCATAGCAGGACACACGCCTCACATTTTTACATAACTTATGGCACCAAAATATACATTGTACTGTGGTGTGGTTACAATAAACCATTTTTATACAACATCGTATTACATTTTCTTCCATCTTTCTTTTCAATATTATTATCCAACCTTTACAACAAACAGTCACCTATTGTTCCACAATTTATAAATAATACTACCTATTACGCATTTACATCCCGGGCAACGCCGGGTCTCTCAGCTAGTATATATATATATGTAGAGTTATCAGTACCGTGTTAGCCGAGCTTCAATAATCAAAAAATAAATAGATGATACCGTTCTGTGGCTAACGAAATGCTTTTATTTGTGCGAGCTTTCGAGATACACTGATATCTTCTTCCGGCGATGTTACAATGAATGAAGCAAAAGGTAAACTTAAAAACAGTGTCTCTTGGAATGTTATCTGTGCTGTTCCTACCCCCGGTGTGGATGTGTTTTATGGCTAGAGGTGTTAAATGGTTACTGAAAGCAAGTGAAGAAAGAGTGTGTATGTGTATCTGTGTGAATAAAAATGAATGGAGAGCCCACAGTATATACAGTGCTTTACACAAGGTGTGTGTGGAGTGGGAGTGGATATAAATGGTGTGGGTGGGTGTGGAAAAGTGAGAGTTTGTAGCACAACTAAAAGTGTGTGTGGATACTTAGTGGTCCCTATTGGTGTATAGGGATGGAAAAACAAGGAGTATTAGTATGTGTGAGAGACAGCTGTGTGTGCATATATATAGCACAGTATGTACAGACATGGCCTTTAGAGCTTATGGGACGAGAGTTCACTACTGTCAGTAATGACTCATAAAATTTCGATCTCTGTTTAGGCCACTGCTAAGTGTCCAGAACAGTTGCATAAATTTGTATTCATGCAACCGTCTCTCTTTCGGGGTTTTAAGATTACCTTTGAGTATGGCAACCCTCAGATCGTTCATCTTATTGCCAGAGTCAGAGAAATGTTCGCCAACAGGACTGTCTCTTGTACCGCGTGTGATGCTGTGGCGATGCAGGTTCATTCTCTTGTTTAGCCCCTGCCCTGTCTCACCTATGCAGTAGCAGCCCCCTGGGCATTTCATGCACATGATGAGGTACACGACATTGCTGGAAGAACAGGTGAACCTTCCTCTGATTTTGTATTCCCGATTCCTGTGTGGTATTTGTATTGTGTCCGCTGTGTAGAGCATTGCGCAGGTTTTGCATCTTGGGTCCTGGCATGGTTTTGTCCCGCATTCAGTTGTACTGCTGAATACTTTACTCCTCACCATAATATTCTTGAGATTATGGGGTTGTCTGTATGATAATAAGGGTGCTTCAGGGAAGACCTGTTGCAGTCTTGTATCTTCCTGGAGGATGGGTTGTAGTTTCCTGGCGATCTTGCGTAGGGCTCCTAGGTGTGGGTTATATGTGACCACCAAAGGTACCCTGTCGCTTGTCTCCTTCTGTTTGTATTTAAGGAGATCACTTCTTGGTATTCTGGTGGCTTTGTGAATATGCTGGTCTACAATTCTGTGGTTATATCCACGGTTTATAAAGTCTGATCTCAAGGCTTTAATCCGCTGGTCTCTGTCTGCTGTGTCGGAGCATATCCGGTTGTATCGTATGGCTTGACTGTAGATGGTTGCATGTTTGGTGTGTGTCGGGTGGAAGCTGTTGTCCCTCAAATAGCTGGCTCTGTCTTTAGGTTTGCGGTATACAGAGGTCTGTAGTTGGTTGTTCTTTATAGTAATGGTGGTGTTTAGGAAATGTACTTCATCCGGGGAATGGGTGAGTTTGAGGTTGATGGTCGGGTGGAAAGTATTGAAGTTGTCATAGAACTGTAGGAGGTCCTGTTCGCCAGAGGTCCAAATCAGGAGGATGTCATCGATGTAGCGAAGGTATGTAAGGGGTTTCAAGTGACAGGTGGACAGAAAGTCACTTTCCAGTTTTGCGCAGAACAGATTGGCATACTGTGGCGCCATCCGAGTACCCATAGCGGTCCCGGTTGTCTGAAGGTATGTGTCATTTCCAAATGTGAAGTAGTTATGGGTCAGAATAAATTCGATGCATTTAGTTACTGTCTCTGTGAGTGGCTCCTGCGGTCCCAGAAAGTATCTGCAGGCTGAAATCCCATCCTCGTGGGGGATGTTGGTATAAAGTGACTCTACATCCATGGTTCCAACAGGAACACTACTAGCAACCATGGATGTAGAGTCACTTTATACCAACATCCCCCACGAGGATGGGATTTCAGCCTGCAGATACTTTCTGGGACCGCAGGAGCCACTGACAGAGACAGTAACTAAATGCATCAAATTTATTCTGACCCATAACTACTTCACATTTGGAAATGACACATACCTTCAGACAACCGGGACCGCTATGGGTACTCGGATGGCGCCACAGTATGCCAATCTGTTCTGCGCAAAACTGGAAAGTGACTTTCTGTCCACCTGTCACTTGAAACCCCTTACATACCTTCGCTACATCGATGACATCCTCCTGATTTGGACCTCTGGCGAACAGGACCTCCTACAGTTCTATGACAACTTCAATACTTACCACCCGACCATCAACCTCAAACTCACCCATTCCCCGGATGAAGTACATTTCCTAGACACCACCATTACTATAAAGAACAACCAACTACAGACCTCTGTATACCGCAAACCTACAGACAGAGCCAGCTATTTGAGGGACAACAGCTTCCACCCGACACACACCAAACATGCAACCATCTACAGTCATGCCATACGATACAACCGGATATGCTCCGACACAGCAGACAGAGACCAGCGGATTAAAGCCTTGAGATCAGACTTTATAAACCGTGGATATAACCACAGAATTGTAGACCAGCATATTCACAAAGCCACCAGAATACCAAGAAGTGATCTCCTTGAATACAAACAGAAGGAGATAAGCGACAGGGTACCTTTGGTGGTCACATATAACCCACACCTAGGAGCCCTACGCAAGATCGCCAGGAAACTACAACCCATCCTCCAGGAAGATACAAGACTGCAACAGGTCTTCCCTGAAGCACCCGTATAATCATACAGACAACCCCATAATCTCAAAAATATTATGGTGAGGAGTAAAGTATTCAGCAGTACAACTGAATGCGGGACAAAACCATGCCAGGACCCAAGATGCAAAACCTGTGCAATGCTCTACACAGCGGACCCAATACAAATACCACACAGGAATCGGGAATACAAAATCAGAGGAAGGTTCACCTGTTCTTCCAGCAATGTCGTGTACCTCACCATGTGCATGAAATGCCCAGGGGGCTGCTACTACATAGGTGAGACAGGGCAGGGGCTAAACAAGAGAATGAACCTGCATCGCCACAGCATCACACGCGGTACAAGAGACAGTCCTGTTGGCGAACATTTCTCTGACTCTGGCAATAAGATGAACGATCTGAGGGTTGCCATACTCAAAGGTAATCTTAAAACCCCGAAAGAGAGACGGTTGCATGAATACAAATTTATGCAACTGTTCGGGACACTTAGCAGTGGCCTAAACAGAGATCGAAATTTTATGAGTCATTACTGACAGTAGTGAACTCTCGTCCCATAAGCTCTAAAGGCCATGTCTGTACATACTGTGCTATATGTATGCACACACAGCTGTCTCTCACACATACTAATACTCCTTGTTTTTCCATCCCTATACACCAATAGGGACCACTAAGTATCCACACACACTTTTAGTTGTGCTACAAACTCTCACATTTCCACACCCACCCACACCATTTATATCCACTCCCACTCCACACACACCTTGTGTAAAGCACTGTATATACTGTGGGCTCTCCATTCATTTTTATTCACACAGATACACATACACACTCTTTCTTCACTTGCTTTCAGTAACCATTTAACACCTCTAGCCATAAAACACATCCACACCGGGGGTAGGAACAGCACAGATAACATTCAAAGAGACACTGTTTTTAAGTATACCTTTTGCTTCATTCATTGTAACATCGCCGGAAGAAGAGATCAGTGTATCTCGAAAGCTCGCACAAATAAAAGCATTTCGTTAGCCACAGAACGGTATCATCTAATTATTTTTTGATTATATATATATATATATATATATATATATATATATATCACACACACACATACATATATATATATAGTAAGTTGAGGAGAAAAGGAACGTGAAACCGATCCCCCGATCCAAGATGAGTGAAACGGTTCACGTTACATATGTTCCTCTTCTCATCTGCGTATTCCTTGTACAATGGGAACTGCTGAGGTGCTGGTTACTGCGGATGCCCCGTTTCATGGACAGGTCTTGTGGTCATTCCAGTCATTGCCGCGTTACACATTGTAATTGGGGGTTTCTACTGAAATCCCGTTATCTGTGACACACACACCTGTGTCCTTCCCATTTTCTTGGTTCCGCACATTACATTTTGTAGGTTGGCCTGGGTACCCACAACCTAATGATTAACCGTGCCCCCTGGCCATTTCTCACGTAACGTTCCTGGTACCTGATTGGATGAAGCTTGTTCACTTCTTGCAATTTTAGGACTGTTTGGGGAGACTGTAAAGCAGAGAAATTAGGACTGAGCTGAAGCTGCAAAACTGACCATGGACTTCACAACTATAGCTGTTGTCTTGCTGAGTATACTACAAGTAACAGGAGCAATTCCTCTTGTGGTAATTAAACTTAATCTCTATTCTTTTATAACCTGTGTTTAGTTTTGTTGTAGATTTAACCCATGGGCAGTGAAACTAAATTGGGGTCCTTTCAGCAATAATAATAATAATTGTATTTCCTTATACAGTACGGTACATAGAATTTTGCAGGTTCAGTAAACCCTGCCCCAAAGAGCTTACAATCTAATTTGGGGTGCCTGAGACCCAGGGAGGGAGAGACAGAGGTACATCGCGGCTGCACCTCGCAATTTCTGATCTCGGGGTTAAATACCAGTGCCCGGTTTATTGGGGATAGAGGGTGTGGTA
The DNA here is from genome assembly GCF_040206685.1 of Ascaphus truei. NCBI lineage: Eukaryota > Metazoa > Chordata > Amphibia > Anura > Ascaphidae > Ascaphus > Ascaphus truei. The sequence goes on from NC_134494.1 coordinate 32,724,588, forward strand.
AGGTGGTATGTGGCCCGTAGTGGGTGTTTATGCCTACTGGGAGGGTTGCGGGAGGAGTTAACCTCTTCATTACCTTAGCGGTTACTACCTAGGCATAAACACCCACTACGGGCAACTCCAACTTTCACCCACCCCCTCTACCCCAATAAACATTTAAAAACAATACAAAAAGCAATACTAGCCATTACCCCCATTGATTGCCAGTATGGTTACCTATACCTCAATGGGAGCAAAGATAACACCAATGGCATTGAATGGGCACCCTACAACCCACTCCCTTTATCCACAACAACCCCTGCCCCCCCAACACATATAGTACAGCAATGGGCAAAATCCCTATTAGCGAGATTTTGATAATAGCGCATTTGTCCATTAAAAATAAAACATTATCCAGACAGGATAAAGTACTTTAGACTACATCTTCCGTGGGCAGCAACATTAAAATAAAAAAACTAACTACTGGCCACTAACCCCTTAATTACCTTAGAGGTTGGTAACCGCTATAGTAATTAAGGGGCAATCCTTACCTACCCCAACCACCACCCCCTCTACCCCATCACCACATATACAAATGGGCAAAGGCACTAGTAGCCAAAAATGGCTAATAGCACATTTGCCCATTTGTTTGCAAAACAAAAGAAATACACAATAAAATAACGTTGGCATAGCAGTACAATACATTACACTTGCCAATAAACCCATTGATTGTGACTGTGGTAAACCATGCCCACAATATGGGGCATGGATTGCCACAATGGCAGTGGCAACCTAAAAAAAATACTATCCTCGCAAAGTATAAATCTCCCGGTCACGTGACGCGAAGATTTAAATAATGCAGGGAGATACCGGCACCCCATAGCGGGGCCTGTAACACGGGAAGCGGTTCAGCTCTGGTGTCCCCTGCTTCAATACTGTGTTAGTTAAATCAAATAAAAACAGTATGATCGCCTGTAAGAGCTGTGCAGGGAGACTCTCTCTCTCTTTGCAGCTCTCTCCTTGCAGCTTCTCACTGTGCAGCTCTTACAGACTTCAGGCAGATCGCAGCGGCAGAACTTAGAAAAAGACACAGCCAAAGACACTGTTATCCTTAGCGGTATTGGTATTTTCCTACCTCACGGTTTCTGACTTGTATGTATTTATGTATGTCTTTATTTATACAGTACAGCGCCATTAATGTACATAGCGCTTCACAGCAGTAATACACGTGATAATCATATAAATAACAAATAATATAAATAACTCATAATGGGAATAAGTGCTTCAGACATAAAAGTAACATTTAGGAAAAGGAGTTCCTTCCCCCGAAGAGCTTACAATCTAATTGGTAGGTAGGAAGAACGTTCAGAGACATTAGGAGGGAATTGTGGTAAGTGCTTCTGCAGGGGGCCAAGCTTTATGTATCAGGTGTCTAGTATTATCCACAATGCTACTCATATGGTTCTTTAAGTGCTAGTCGGGTATTGGGGGGGAAGGGCATTCCAGAGGTGTGGGGCAGTCAGTGAGAAAGGTTTAAGGCGGGAGAGGGCTTTAGATACAAAGGGGGTAGAGAGAAGACATCCTTGAGCAGAACGCAAGAGTCGGGCAGATGTATAGCGGTATGTATGTATGTATGTCTTTATTTATATAGCGCCATTAATGTACATAGCGCTTCACAGCAGTAATATACGGGACAATCATATAACTAACACATAATATAAATAACACATAAAGGGGAGAAGTGCTTCAGACATAAAAGTAACATTTAGGAAAAGGAGTACCTTCCCCCGAAGAGCTTACAATCTAATTGGTTTGTAGGAAGAACGTACAACGACAGTAGGAGGGTGTTCTGGTAAGTGCATCTGCAAGGGGCCAAGGTTTATGCATGAGGTGTAAATTATCAGCCATGGAGCTCCTCATATGCATTGTTAAGCAGGTATGTTTTAAGGTGGGTCTTAGAGGTGGATAGAGGTGGATAGATTTGCAATAACTCTTTCTGAATACCGTGATAACACAAATGTCAGACCGTGAGGTAGAGTCATGCCAAACTGTTCAATTTGACAGTGATTTTATCGAAGCTACGTTATGTGATATAAGGATGTGGATATCCAGGGACTTTATGTTTACACATCTTTAAATAGTTTAATAACAATTAAATCTCCAACTTTACTTTCTTTCAGCTCTATAGTGGGAAGGACTACACTGGTAAGCAAGTTTATTTGCTTTATAACTAGTGCTTATTTGAAACAAGCAGGGCCGCCAACATAAATCATGGGGCCCAGGACAAATGAAAGGAGCAAGGTAGCATAGGTAGGGCCAAAGGCTGCTACGGGGGGACCGTTGCTGCGGGGGGGGGGGGGGGGGGGGCAGTGGCTGTGAGATGGGTGGTGGGCCGGTGGTTAAGGGAGGGCCGGGGGTTCGGTAGCTTAGGGAGTGCCGGTGGATGCTCTGGGGGGGGGGCGCTGCTATGGGGGGGGGCGTTGCTGCGGGGGGGGGGGGGAGGGGGCAGTGGCTACGGGATGGGCAGTGGGCCGGTGTTCTAGGGAGGGCCTGGGGGCCGGTGGCTGATACTGGGGGGGGGGTGGCTGCACTGGGGGGGCCGGTGGCTGCTACTGGGGGGGGGGGTGCGGTGGCTGCTACTTGGGGGGCCGGTGGCTGCAACTGGGGGGGACAGTGGCTGCTACTGGGGGAGGTCGGTGGCTGCTACTGCGGGGGCAACTGCAGGCAACTGTCTGTCCCACGCTGAGGCTGCTCACGCGCACGCCGGGCCTCCATCTCATGCCAGTGCGCCGGAAGCTTAGCCCAGCTGACTTCCTCCGGGTCGGGAATTAAATTGATTCTGTGCCAAGGGCAGTTGGTAAGGTCAGCCAGAAACTGTTGTGGGTTAAAGTTTCTAAATGTTCTAGTGAGGAGAACTGTGACCCAGAAGGGATGAATATCACTCACGATAAAATCATAGCATGGAAGGATATGGTCCAGTATCAGATCTGGGACCCATAGCTGGTATCATCCGTCAAGCTGTCCAGAGAAACAAGCCTGCAATTCTGAAACGTGCTCCAAGTGGCATGGTCGCCATTCTCATGCGAGAGGCCGATAAGTTAGAGATTGACAATCGGCTACTCTATCGGGTGGTGCAATACTACAACCATCTGGATAGATGACAACTGGTTCTCCCCAGGAACCTACAATATATGGTCCTGAATGCCTTGCACGATGACCATGGACATCTAGATGTGGAAAAGACTTTCGGACTCATCAGAGATCGTTTCTTCTGGCCAAAAATGCGTGAGTCGGTGGAACGACACTGCCGACTGTGCTCAAAGTGTATTCAACGCAAGACGATGCCTACCCGAGCCGCACTAAAGAGCTCATGCCCCATGGACCTGGTGTGCATGGGTTTCCTGTGCATCGAGCCCAATGCCCGAGGTATCTGTAATGTGTTGGTCATCACGGACCATTACACGCGATATGCACAAGCTTTCCCGACCAAAGACCAGAAGGCCATCACGGTAGCAAAGATTCTTTTGGAAAGGTACTTTGTGCAGTATGGGCCTTCCCAACCGCCTTCATTCCGACTAAGGCCGGGATTTCGAAAGCAAACTGATCCGGTAGCTACTCAAAATCCTGAGCATCGCCAAGTCCCGGACAACTCTGTACCATCCAGAGGGTGACGCTCTGCCAGAGCAATTCAATAGGTCGTTGCTGGACATGCTCGGCACGTTGAAAAATGCTCTCAGAAGACAGAGTGGAACCGACATGTGGAATCTCTAGTACTGCATACAACTGTACTCGACACGAGTCCACAGGATTCTCCCCATACTTCCTTATGTTCGGCCGAGAAGCCAGGCTGCCAGTAGATGTACGTCTATGAGTATCACAGATGGATACACAACGCAACACACTTCAAATACGTGCAAAGGCTTCAGGAAAACCTGCAACTGGCTTACCAGCAAGCCGAGAAGAAGTCTGCTGCCCAACTCAAAACAACAAGAGGTGCTATGACCACAAGGTCGACACCGGGGAAATACCCCTGGAAATGCAGTGCTTCTCCGCTGACCTAGGGATTCCCGGGAAGCACAAACTCGCTGACCGTTGGCATGACGGTGTCTTTGAGGTCGGTTCACAGATCCCGGGCCTCCCGATCTACCGAATAAAAGACACAGATGGCCAGGTAAAGGTCTGGCACTGTAACCATCTTCTTCCTATTCACAAGTGGGAGACGATGAACGAGAAATACCGGCTACACCACTGGACGGTGAGCCAGAGCCCGTAAATGCTAACCCAGAGACTGTAATGGAAACCGTAAATGAGTCATAAAGAGACCATAGAGGATCCTATGGAGTGACTGTCACGGTGGACCAGAACTTATCCACACAAAATCACTGGGAACTGATTGAGCAAGACAGCGATAAAATTAAACCTGTAAGTTTATTTCTTTTCAGAATAACACACGCAGTAAAACAAATAACATGGGATAAAAAACTTAAAAGATGGTATAGGGCGAAATATCCCAACGCAGGGATAACAATTCACCTTTGAATTCAGGACACAATACAAACAACAATAATACCCTTAACAAGCGCTAATCTACAATGTGCAATTGACTCACAATAGTGTGAAAAATAGCAATAAAATGGTGATGTGAACGTGATCACTCAATGTAAGTGAAAACCACTTCTAAGTGGTGTACAAGCTGCCAGAGAAACTAATAAACAGATCTTCCCAACCTGTGAAATAAATACAAATACAAAATAAAAGTCCCGGCGCTACAAATGTCCCAGATACCGTGATCCAAATGGAAAGTCCGGATGAAAAATTCTCAGATGGATGGTACAGGATATTATCACAGAGTCCCAGGGAGTTGATAATTCCCTTTAACGATGTCCGCAGTGATTCTGGGGAAACATAAGAGGTACACACCAATTGCGCAGTATGTCACTACTCCTGACCCCACTCTGAACCAACGGACAAAGAAACCCTACTTACAAGATAATATCTTGTGCGTTCAAGGGAGAGAATCTGTAACTGTGTCTCTGCTCTGTCTCAGTGTTTCACGGATCCCACGTGACCGGCAGCAGTGATCTCTTATTCCATGCAGCGACCAGCACTCACAGGGGACGTAAGTCAGGCATGTCATGCAGGAACAGAGGATTGACACAATGGTGTAATACGTTTACACTTTATTAAAAAACTTTAAAACACAAATCACCCACACTTACAGTAAATGGGGGATGACGATATGACTCACGGATGCCGTCCGCCACTTGTCCTGCAGCCTGATGCACACTAGGGAGCCTTCCTGAATGGCGTTCTCTGAACTCTAGCCGATGACGTCAGCAGCAGGGCGGTGCAGGTACGCTCTCACAGCATCGGCACGACTATGGTGGCTGGACTGGCTCAAAACACTTGGCTCCTCCTCCTACGCGTTCGTGACTCTGCGCACTTCCTCAGGGGATGGGGGAGCCTAGTGGGAGCTGTGTTATATACCATTGCATATCAAGAGAGTCCACCACAAATGGGAGGTCCTGGACTTGATTTCAATGTGAGCTGGAGTTGGGCAATTAGCAGCAATTGGGATCTAGGTGGCTGCTGGGATCAATTGCATTATGGTGAGCATGCTAATCATGCAAACCTTTATTACATCCAATTAAATATATTACTTGCATGATTACATGGTGGATACTATTGATTGAAACACAAACATATATATTGTTATATGCCTGTTCAACAACATCAGTATAGCACAACAGTATAAATTACATTGTGGGTAATAATGAAACACAAACATGTATACTATTACAGTACATGCCTGTTTGACAATGCATATACTATTCTCACCTTAAGATGAAAATCAACTGGAAATAAAATAAATGATAGAAATTAAAATTAGAACTGATTAAAATTAATTAAGAATAGACATTCTACGTATCTTTTGAAAAAGCTGCCAAATCGAAATCAATATTTAAACCTAGGGGAGGACAGAGTTCTAAGTGTATAAATCCAGTAACTTTCCTTTCTAGAAACAAGATTTAATCTGTCCCCCCCACGCCAAGTACCCTTTGGATTGTCAATGCCCATGCGATTAACCCCTGTGGGTCCTGGTTATGTTTAATTTTGAAATGATTTGAGACACTATGGGTCTCTAGGCCCCTGTTGATGTTATATACGTGTTCAGCGAACCGTCGCTTGAGGGGCCTACCAGTGCGCCCCACATATTGCAACCCACATGGGCATTGCAGGAGGTATACACAAAAGTTGGTTTTGCAATTTATGAATGTCCTCAATTTCAAATTCCTTTTTAGTGACACTGGATTTGAACATTTTGGTTTTTACACTGTACTTACAACCAATACAATTTTGACATACATAATATCCCTTAAGGCCATTCAGCCAAGTGACATGGCGGTCCCTGAGACTGTCAATAGGACAGCTCGGAGCTAGAGAGGACTTTAGATTCCTAGCCCTTCTATATACAATCTTGGGTTTGTCGGGAAGGCAGGTTTTTAATAGGGGATCTCGTAGAGGATACTCCAATACTTATTAAATGTTTTAGATATGACTGGGGCCAACCCACATTTTTGTTCTGTCCCTTGCCCTGATGTTGTGGCTTTTCTAGTTATTAGAGTGGCCCTGTCAATTTTGCTGACCTCTGTAATGGCCGAATCTACCTCACTATTGCTGTACTCTCTATCTAAGAATTTTTCTTTGAGATCCTTAACCTGTTGCTGGTAAACTGAATCTTCCGAACAATTTCTCTTGATTCGTAGTGCTTGGCCCTTCGGGATATTCTGAAGCCACCTTGGATGATGGTGGCTTGATGCCAATAAAATACGTATTGGCATCAACCTCTTTATGGTATGTTTTGGTGTGGATAGTGTTATCAACTATATAAAGGGTAAGGTCAAGGAAAATTAATAGTGGACTTATGATGATTAAATGTAAACCTCTAAGTTCCATGTGTTGGTATTTAGATATTCCTGGAACTTTCCAGTTCATCTGATGAACTAGGCTCCCCCATCCCCTGAGGAAGTGACGCAGAGTCACGAACGCATAGGGAGGAGGAGCCAAGTGTTTGAGCCAGTCCAGCCACCATAGTCGTGCCAATGCTGTGAGAGCGTACCTGCACCGCCCTGCCGCTGACGTCATCGGCTAGGAGTTTCAGAGAACGCCATTCAGGAAGGCTCCCTAGTGCGCATCAGGCTGTAGACAAGTGGCGGACAGGCATCCGTGAGTCATATCGTCATCCCCCATTTACTGTAAGTGTGGGTGATTTGTGTTTTAAAGTTTTTTAATAAAGTGTAAACGTATTACACCATTGTGTCAATCCTCTGTTCCTGCATGACATGCCTGACTTACGTCCCCTGTGAGTGCTGGTCGCTGCATGGAATAAGAGATCACTGCTGCCGGTCACGTGGGATCCGTGAAACACTGAGACAGAGCAGAGACACAGTTACAGATTCTCTCCCTTGAACGCACAAGATATTATCTTGTAAGTAGGGTTTCTTTGTCCGTTGGTTCAGAGTGGGGTCAGGAGTAGTGGCATACTGCGCAATTGGTGTGTACCTCTTATGTTTCCCCAGAATCACTGCGGACATTGTTTGAATTCAGGACATCATGAACAGCACAGGGATGGGGCTGCAGGCACCTTTTAAAGCTAAGGGAACTATAGAGACACTGAGGCAATATCTGAGAGACTCAAATGAAAAAATATATAGAAAGTATATAGAAAGTCCAATGTGGTTCTAAATCCGTAGCAATTCAGGTATGAAATCATAGGCAACAAAACGTCGCATATAGTGTAGCTGTAAGGATACTCACTGGAAGGGAAAGATGGACAAACTAAGAGCATTGCCAGAGAAACTGGAGCCAGCCTTAAACCATGCCCCTAGTGACTCAATTGGCATATATTTCTCAGTCCTAACTTCTGCATCCCGTGATATCCAGAGGTATAAGTGTAGATACCTGAATCCTTGTTGGTGTAGCCAATTGCGATCCCGCGTGCTGAAGCCGTGGCAATAACCGGAGCCTCAGACCGTCCGGGAAAGCTGCAGGCTGACGACGTGGAGGTGCCCGTCTCCTGTCGGTGTTCTCCCGTGATGCTTAGCGAATAGCCGGAACCTGCGCTATGGAAGTGCGTCACTCCAATCGTGGAACAGTAGAATTCAAAAAACAAATTGGTAGAACAGCAGGAACCAAAAAAGCACCGATCAACTCACCAGAGGTACAAAAAATAAAAAAGGTTTATTGAATCACATTCTAAAAAAACCCAAAACAGACTAACATAAAGAACAATTCCTCCTACGCGTTTCAGGCTCTCCAGCCCTTTCTCAAGGAGTATAATAGGGGTCTGATAAAATGATATATATATATATATATATATAGCCCCTCCTCTGAACTCTCAGACACCTGAAATGTATACAGGTGATTGAAACATATATATTAACCCTAGAATGTGTATAGGTCTCCATGGTCATAATGTATAGGAAAGACGATGGATTATCGATCTGCACCAAAATAAGTATCAATAGATAGTTTAAACAAAATAAACAAAGGAATCTACGATATAAGTAAATCCAAATGTTACATAAACAAGAATTGATACAAATTAGCATCAAATGGAAATAAATCCTGATGGATAATTAGCTAAACCATCCTTTTCACATGAGAGACCAAAACACATATCAACACATAAATTACACAGACATAAGGAAACTGGCATGACATCAATAAGAAAACAATGAGCATGATGCAAGAAAAGATGTTAAAAAATACATAAAATAATAGTGTATAAGAGAAATATACACGAAAAATATATATTTGTACATAAAATAAAGAAACAAAAAAGGAAGATTAAGAAACAAACCTGATAATAAAATACTAATTCTAACGAAAAGGAGAATATTAAACAAGACCTGTTCATAGAATTTATGAACTGTATAATTATACCAATGAGAAGATATAAAATCCCCTCATAATGAACAAGTATATAATGGAATTAAATCATTCAAATATATTATTAGTGAATTATATATATTTTGTTATATGATATAACTCAACAGCCCAAAGACCACACACAGAAATCAGAACACCTTTAAGGTTTAAACTTAAACAGTTAAATGTTATATGAAATAAGATATGGGTGATGAACAAATGCAGTATAACGTGAGAGAGAACCCAAAAGGAAGATAAAGTTAAATAATAAAAAATATTTCAAATCCCAATGTGTATTCAACCCATTTGGGATAAGAGTATTTAAAGAAAAAATCCAATGGGCCTCTCTCCTGTATAATGCATTGGTTCTGTCACCGCCACGACTATGAACTTGAACAGTTTCAATGGCAACACATTTAAAATTGACAAGAGAACCATTTTGACAAATATCAAAATGTTTGGAAACAGGATGCACTTTATCTCGCTTTAGAATGAGTTTCATCCGAGTAATGGAACACATGAGACTCATTCTAAAACGAGATAAAGTGCATCCTGTGTCCAAACATTTTGATATTTGTCAAAATGGTTCTCTTGTCAATTTAAAATGTGTTGCGGGCGGTTACAGGGGCGATCGGGTCGCCGGCGCTCCTAGGCGGGACATCGGGAAGGGCACTGCCATCTGTATTATGCACGTGCATGCACAGTACAGTCGCGCATGCACAGAAGTGTATGGATAGTCCGGCGGCCATGTTGGGGTTGGCGTGAGAGGCGCTCATGCACAGGATGTCGCGCACACGCAATTTAAGCTCACAAAGCGGCAGCCAATAGGAAGAGGCTCTGAGCTGGGACTACATATCCCACAAGCCTCAGGGACCAGTCAGATGGTGTATATCAGCCAATAAGGCTGCAGCTTCCCCTGGAAGGGGAATATAGATACTTTTTTGCGCGCTGCAGCCATATTAGTCAAAGCTGGGGCATCAAAAGGGTAAGGTGTGTGTGTGCAGGGAGCCAATGTCCCCTGCACTAGGCCAGAGACCCCCTTAGATCCCAGCTAGGCCTCCAACTCCCCTGTATAGTTTGTGGTACTACAGGGACAGGCCCTTAGACAGGGGCACTGCCCCTTTTAGCTTCACTAGTGACAGGGACACAGTGGAACGCCGCGCAGCAGTTGTGGCCTGTGGTCTGGGACCAGACCACCACCGAAAGACAACGAGACTCTGTACGGTGTGGGACACTCCAACCGGATATCACCCGACGCGGAGGTGGAGTCATCGTGGATGACTTCATCACTGGATCAGTGAATCCTGTCTGTACTTCTGTCGGCACGCCGGGGTGCTGGAGTACCTGGCAGGTACCTACCTTCACCAAGTGCACAAACTATACACACATTAGTGGGGCAGCGCTGTCTCACACTTTGGTTGGGTTATCTTGGGGACACTGGGAAGGTTCAGTGTCCAAGAGCACCTCAGCACCTTGGGGACGGTATACCCTACAGGATGTGGAAACGGTGTTGGAAACACGGTGGGGGGAGGTTACGGCCATGCGAGGCTTGGCGGGTAGCTGTACCTCATTAGTGTTCAGTAGAATTGTCCATAATATTTGTGTTGTCCATGGTTATGCCGGTTTATATGCTGATAGTAAAGTATTACTGTTTTACTACGTTGTTGTATATTATTCATATATGGTCCTGCACGGGGTTATCCCACATAGTTAGGATCCCGCGCAGCTGGAGGCGCTGTCACCTATCGAATCAGGTACACCCCAAGCTCCCAGCGGCGGAGGTTCAGGTCTCCTGCGAACCACATGTAATGCACCACATACACCGTAGTCGCCTTATCTCCCAGGGGGTGGGGGAAAGTGCGCTACATATAGATTGTACAGTGTGTGGTTGTGGAGAACCAGAAAATACTGATTATCCAAGATAAGTAGAATAAAACAAGTGATTTCTTATTATTATTATGCTGCAATTGCAAGCAGACCAAAATGATGAAATCTCACAAGTTTGGTCTGACGACTCAAAACACAAAACAATTAGCATATATCAAAATTACCAGATATATTACGTTCTTACTATACATTTAAACTAATGTAATGCCCATATAAGGAATATGAAAAACACCTATCATGCCAAGCTAAACGGAATTAACTTTTCACCCACTATTAATATATATATATCTACTATATATTTCTGAAAGCACTGTATGTCTGCGTCTCTAGCGGCAATCTCATTGGTCCCTTGGCCCGCCCGCCGCCCCCGCACACCTCTCATTGGGCTCACACACTCACACCACCCCCTTGGCCCGCCCCCCACACCTCTCATTGGCCTGAGGCGGAGTGACGGGCCAAAGGTAAAAAAAAAAAAAAAACACACACACACATATCTCTGTCCTCTCCCCATCACACTCACCTCCCCCCCTCCCCGGTGCTCACCTCCCTCCCGCACTCACCTCCCTCCCGCTCCACTCCCTCATACACACCACTCACTCCCGCTCCACTCACCTCCCTCCCCGCTACACACCACTCCCTCACCGCTACACACCACTCCCGCACTCACCTCCCGCTCCACTCCCGCACTCACCTCCCTCCCGCTACACTCCCGCACTCACCTCCCTCCCGCTCCACTCACCTCCCTCCCGCTACACACCACTTCCTCCCACTACACACCACTCCCTCCCGCTACACACCACTCCCTCCCGCTCCATTCCCTCCCCGGCGGGGGAACAGGCAGGCTGCCATGCGGCGCCTAAGATGGCGGACCCCCTTCCTCCCTCGCGCTCCATTGCCTCCCGCTCCATTCCCTCGCGCTCCACTCACCTCCCTCCAGCTACACACCACTCCCTCCCGCTCCACTCACCTCCCTCTCCACTCACCTCCCTCCCCGGTGGGGGAACAGGCTGCCACGCGGCGCATAAGATGGCGGACCCCCTTCCTCCCTCGCGGCGCCGAGTGAGAAGATGGCAAGCGGCCGGAAGTACAGGTTGGCCGGAAGTACACCCACCTCCCCCCCCACCTGCGGCGCCGCACGGAACTGAGAAAGGGCGCATCACGGGACTGAGACGTGTGTGTGTGTGTGTGTGTGTGTGTGTGTGTGTGTGTGTGTGTGTCGTGTGTGTGACACTGCCCTCCCTCCTGTCCACTGCCCCCCCTCCTGTCCACTGCCCCCCCCCTCCTGTACACAGCCCCCCCTCCTGTCACAGCCCCCCTCCTGTCCACTGCACCCCCTCCTGTCCACTGCCCCCCCTCCTGTCCACTGCCCCCCCCCTCCTGTCCACTGACCCCCCCTCCTGTCCACTGCCCCCCCTCTCCTGTCCACTGCCCCCCCTCTCTGTCCACTGCCCCCCCCTCTCCTGTCCACTGCCCCCTCTCCTGTCCACTGCCCCCCTCTCCTGTCCACTGCCCCCCTCTCCTGTCCACTGCCCCCCCTCTCCTGTCCACTGCCCCCTCTCCTGTCCACTGCCCCCCTCTCCTGTCCACTGCCCCCCTCTCCTGTCCACTGCCCCCCCTTCCTGTCCACTGCCCCCCTCTCCTGTCCACTGCCCCCCTCGTCCTGTCCACTGCCCCCCCTCTCCTGTCCACTGCCCCCCCTCCTGTCCACTGCCCCCCCTCTCCTGTCCACTGCCCCCCCTCTCCTGTCCACTGCCCCCCCTCTCCTGTCCACTGCCCCCCCCCCTCTCTGTCCACTGCCCCCCCCTCCTGTCCACTGCCCCCCCTCCTGTCCACTGCCCCCCCCACTCCCTGTCCACTGTCCCCCCCTCTCCTGTCCACTGACCCCCCCCCTCCTGTCCACTGTCCACTGCCCCCCCTCCTGTCCACTGCCCCCCCCCTCCTGTCCACTGCCCCCCCTCCTGTCCACTGCCCCCCCTCCTGTCCACTGCCCCCCCCCCCCCCCCCTCCTGTCCACTGTCCATGCCCCCCCCCTCCCTGTCCACTCCCCTCCTGTCCACTGCCCCCCTCTCCTGTCCACTGCCCCCCCCTCCTTTCCACTGCCCCCCCTCTCCTGTCCACTGCCCCCCTCTCCTGTCCACTGCCCCCCTCTCCTGTCCACTGCCCCCCCTCTCCTGTCCACTGCCCCCCCTCTCCTGTCCACTGCCCCCCCTCTCCTGTCCACTGCCCCCCTCTCCTGTCCACTGCCCCCCTCTCCTGTCCACTACCCCCCCTCCTGTCCACTGCCCCCTCCTGTCCACTGCCCCCCCTCCTGTCCACTGTCCCCCCCCTCCTGTCCACTGTCCCCCCCCTCCTGTCCACTGCCCCCCTCTCCTGTCCACTGCCCCCCTCCTGTCCACTGCCCCCCCTCTCCTGTCCACTGCCCCCCCTCTCCTGTCCACTGCCCCCCCTCTCCTGTCCACTGCCCCCCTCTCCTGTCCACTGCCCCCCTCTCCTGTCCACTGCCCCCCCTCTCCTGTCCACTGCCCCCCTCTCCTGTCCACTGCCCCCCCTCTCCTGTCCACTGCTCCTGTCCACTGCCCCCCCCTCCTGTCCACTGCCCCCCTCTCCTGTCCACTGCCCCCCCTCTCCTGTCCACTGCCCCCCCTCTCCTGTCCACTGCCCCCCCTCTCCTGTCCACTGCCCCCCCTCTCCTGTCCACTGCCCCCCCTCCTGTCCACTGCCCCCCCTCCTGTCCACTGCTCCCCCTCCTGTCCACTGCCCCCCTCCTGTCAACTGCCCCCCCTCCTGTCCACTGCCCCCCCTCCTGTCCACTGCCCCCCCCTCCTGTCCACTGCCCCCCCTCCTGTCCACTGCTCCCCCTCCTGTCCACTGCCCCCCCTCCTGTCCACTGCCCCCCCTCCTGTCCACTGCCCCCCCTCCTGTCCACTGCCCCCTCCCCCCTTCCACCGCCTCCCCCTTCCCCCCCATTCCCACCGCCTCCCCCTTCCCCCCTTCCCCCACCTCCCCCTTCCCCCCCCTTTTATCTTCCCCCCCTTCCCACCACCTCCCCCTCCCTTCCCACCACCTCTCCCTTCCCCCCCTTCCCACCACCTCCCCCTTCCCCCCCTTCCCACCACCTCCCCTCCCCCTTCCCACCGCCTCCCCCTTCCCCCCCATTCCCACCGCCTCCCCCTTCCCCCCTTCCCACCACCTCCCCCTTCCCCCCCCTTTTATCTTCCCCCCCTTCCCACCACCTCCCCCTCCCTTCCCACCACCTCCCCCTTCCCCCCCTTCCCACCACCTCCCCCTTCCCCCCCTTCCCACCACCTCCCCCTTCCCCCCCTTCCCACCACCTCCCCCTTCCCCCCCTTCCCACCACCTCCCCCTTCCCCCCCTTCCCACCACCTCCTCACCCTTCCCACCAACTCCCCCCCCCCTTCCCACCACCTCACCCCCTTCCCACCACTTCACCCCCTTCCCACCACCTCACCCCCCTTCCCACCACCTCACCCCTCCTCCCCCTTCCCACCACCTCACCCCTCCTCCCCACCACATCCCCCCTTCTCCCCCTTCCCACCACCTTCCCCCTCCTCCCCCTTCCCACCACCTCCCCCCTTCTACCCCTTCCCACCACCTCCACCCTTCTCCCCCTTCCCCCCCCTCCGCTCCCTTCCCCCCCCTCCGCTCCCCTTCCCTCCCTTTCCCCCCCGCTCCCTTCCCCCCCCTCCGCTCCCTTCCCCCCGCTCCCCTTCCCCCCCGCTCCCTTCCCCCCCGCTCCCCTTCCCCCCCGCTCCCTTCCCCCCCTCTCCCCTTCCCCCCCGCTCCCCTTCCCCCCCGCTCCCCTTCCCCCCCCCCGCTCCGCTTCCCCCCCCGCTCCCCTTCCCCCCCTCCGCTCCCCTTCCCCCCCCTCCGCTCCCCTTCCCCCCCTCTTCTCCCCTTCCCCCCCCGTCCGCTCCCCTTCCCCCCCTGCTCCCCTTCCCCCCCCCCCTCCGCTCCCCTTCCCCCCCTTCCGCTCCCCTCCCCACCCCCGCCTCTGCCTTTCACCCGCCCTTACTCCGGCCGCCTCTGCCTTTCACCCACCGCCTCACAGCCGCTGCACGCACTCAACAGACACCCGCCACACTCGACGCATACCTGCCGCCACACACACCTGCTGCCTCCCGCCCCTACGCACCGACATCACTGACCCACCGCCTCACACCCTAGCAGGACCCCCACTCACAGACAGCACTCACAACCCACGCGCCACCCGCCGCCTCACACCCTAGCAGGACCCCCACTCACAGACAGCACTCACAACCCACGCGCCACCCACCGCCTCACACCCTAGCAGGACCCACACTCACAGACAGCACTCACAACCCACGCGCCACCCGCTGCCTCACACCCTAGCAGGACCCACACTCACAGACAGCACTCACAACCCACGCGCCACCCGCTGCCTCACACCCTAGCAGGACCCACACTCACAGACAGCACTCACAACCCACGCACCACCCGCCGCCTCACACCCTAGCAGGACCCCCACTCGCAGACAGCACTCACAACCCACGCGCCACCCGCCGCCTCACACCATAGCAGGACACACGCCTCACATTTTTACATCACTTATGGCACCAAAATATACATTGTACTGTGGTGTGGTTACAATAAACCATTTTTATACAACATCATATTACATTTTCTTCCATCTTTCTTTTCAATATTATTATCCAACCTTTACAACAAACAGTCACCTATTGTTCCACAATTTATAAATAATACTACCTATTACGCATTTACATCCCGGGTAACGCCGGGTCTCTCAGCTAGTATATATATATATATATATATATATATATATATATATATTATATATATATATATATATATATATATAATATATATTATACTATATTATATATTATACTATATTATAATAGTATTAATATACCATAATGTGTCTCAAAGACCCCGTTCCATAATCCAATTTTCAGGCCCAATTTCCACTCTACCACAAGACTAATACAAGGGAACAATAAAGAAATTCCTAATTTCTGCCTCAAAATTGGGGACTTATTTATTAGGGTCTCCTGGCTGCAAAAGTGGAGCAAAAATGGGCACCATATTTTACAAAGACCGCCATCTCAATAAATCTTTTGTGTTCATTTTGCCCCAGACTGGGGGATTTGGGGTTTGTCACATTTTCTCCTGAAAATAAACATGCCACTGTACATGCAGATGGAGGTTTATATATCGTGTGTGTGTGTGTGTGTGTGTGTGTGTGTGTGTGTGTGTGTGTGTGTGTGTGTGTGTGTGTGTGTATATATATATCCAGTATATATATATATGGCTCTGTCGAGTGTTACCGGCGGCGGGGTGAGGCTGATTTTGCGGCATCTCCCGGCATTCTCCTGTGTCTCTCCCTCAAACTCCAGTGTCTCCACCTCCCCAAAAAGTTTCTTAATGTAACCCCCCTCCCTCTGTCACTCCCCTCATTTTACCCGCTGGCGAGTCTTACCGGCGGCGGGGTGCGCCGGCGGTGTCTCACGGCATTCTCCTGCGTCTCTTCCTCAAACTCTAGTGTCTTCCCCTGCAACTCGTGTGAAAATGGCTGCAAGGCATCAAATGACATTTAATGTCATTGCCACATCCCACACACCTCTGGGTGTAACTCTGGGTTTTCAGACTGCATTATTAGCAGGGAGGGTCCATAAAACATTTCTTTAAGCTCTGTAAGAAATGCTGTATCATTAGCAGGGAGGCTTCATGAAACACTGATGTTATACGTGGAAGGTTCTTTACTGGTACAACAAACACTAAAGCACCGACCTGCAGTTTGTATATGGATCTTTTTCTGCCCCGACAGGTAGCAAAATGCAGATATATCAAGGAGATGTTGTCATGACACCTGGGCATAGTGCCACCAAGTGTGAAAAATGCCCGTGGACCAAATCCAGCAGTGGGAAGGTCAGCGTCCCGTACACACTGTCCTTCATTTATGGTACGTATATATATATATATATATATATAAAGCAACATATCACAAACCAGGTTAAGACCCATATTTACTAAGCAGCACCTTGTAGCCTTTCAAGTGAATAGGCCACAAGGCGTCTTCCAGCTCTGGAAGGTATCTAATGGCATAGCACTGCTTAGAAAATGTGGCCTTTCTATTTACTTATGGACCTATATTCACTTCATTGGCACCAAGGATGCTACTATCATCTAATAGCAGGGAGAGAAAATATAAACATCCATTTTGTTTCCTTAATTGGCAATTTGCTAAATATGACCAGGATCTCTCATTCCTCCAGATGACCGTGAGAAAGCCAGGATCAGTACAGCTCTGGAAGAACTCATGACGCTGTCGTGCATTGAGTTTGTGGACCACACAACAGAAAAGGATTATCTCAAAATTCATTCAGGAAAGGGGTAAGATTATATGACTGATAATATTTCAGTTCCAAAGTGCAGGGAAACAGTTTCAGGCGAGGAGAATCCTGCTTGTGCAGCCAACACAACATAGACAAACTCATTCTTCAAAATGCAGGTCTCCTCTAGGATAAAGGTACAAAGCAAAGCTCTACTTACAAGTTCATAATGCAATTCTTCATTTATTGTGACAGCCAAGAACAGAGGAGTAACAACGTTTCAGGTCCCACATGGACCTTTCCCATGTCCCACATGAACTCTACTTTGTACCTCTGTCCTACAGGGGACCTGCATTTTGAAGAATTTGTTTGATAAGATTGCAGGCCATTTCTACTAAGAAGTTCTAATCCATAAAACACCTTCTGAGCTGGAAGACACCAGACAGCCCAAGAATAGACTGTAAGGGACCATAATCACAAAACTGTGCTGGAAGGTGCCTTATGGAGGAGCACAACTTAGTTTATATGGCCCTGTATGTTGTGAATGGTACCACACTAGGATGTGGTGATAGGTGCCTTCTTCCAATGTGATGACTGCAATGTAGATTTGTTGGCTGGCTATGACACGTGACTTATTTATAGATGTACTGTACCTGAACACTCAAGACCTCTGAAGTCTCTTCATTACAGTGAACTGCTTTTGCTATTTACCTCATCGATGTTCATACAGTAATAGTAGAAAGATGGACCTCAGATTGTATAAAAAAAACTGCGTAGTGCCTCCCCTCTAGCTGCTGGTCACACATTGGAAAGCTAGGAGGAGGCCAGATCGTGTCATTGGCACGAGGGAGCTGTTTGTCCCATGGAATCATCCAGCATGAGGTTCTCCATTCCCTGGGTTTCATCCATGAACAAAACAGGAGTGACCGGGATCAATACGTAGACATTATGTACCAATACATTACTGCAGGTGAGGAACCTTTGTACAATTTTGGACCCACATTACACTCTTTATCATATTATTATTATTATTATTATTATGTGAAACTGACAATTTCCTTTTGTGTCTGCGTGAACAGGACAGGACAATATCTCCCACAGATATATTAATACGGGGATTCATCTTTTTCTTAATGACTCACTTACCAAGATCAGACTTTTCCTTTAGTGTTCCTACAAATATAGCATTGCTTTTATCAGCTTTATTCTGATTGACATTGATTGATATTCTTTCCATCGCATATTAATATTATTATGAGAATTGTTACTGTTTTTTTGTAAGGTGCCTAGTGCATTAGAAAGGAGGATGTAATGAGGTGACTTACACAGCCCGTAGCAAACTGTCTTATTGTTTACATTCTCATTTATACCAGCCTTTGAATTTCACCCATTATGTTATAGACTCATCCCAGAGAAAGTTCTAGTAGCATGTCGGTCCTGGAGAAAGATTTGTTATAGGTTGTGATACATTTGTAGACCAATAATAGAGTTTTTCAGAGTAAAATGTTAGTGTGCAGAGCTAACCTCATACACGAGGTTTCTTCTTCAAGTTTACTTGTTGCAGCACAGTCAGATCCAAACATATACAGTGATGTGTAGGGTAAAACCCCTGGAGAAACCCATAGATAGCTCATCGTCTGATTTAAAGAAACATTCTTATTTATGTCCTATCTCCTCTTACAGGTGACATTGATAACTTTAACAAAACAGACTCCGACAACCTTGGCCTCCCGTATGACTATTCCTCAGTGATGCACTACGGCAGGTACAATCATTATCAACCTGAAGTGTCCCTGTGCCACTTCTTCCAATGTAACCCAAAGCACAATCCTATGTCGCCGTAATGAAAGAAAAGAGGAAAAAGCAAAAATACACATTATTACATATTACCACTCTCACGGGGTAAAACTTCAACTTTAAAAGCCAATGACCACCTCGGTGATATAAATTCAGCAATGTATGTGTTCATTTATGTCGTGAGGGGAAATGGGGAAATGGAAAGAATACAATGTAGGGTCATCTTGTGGAATCACTGTTATATTCTACCAGATATTATGCTTCCCTCACCTCTGGACAAGCAACTATTATTCCCAAACCAGACGCATCTGTAAGCATTGGACAGAGATACGGAGTCAGCAGCCTGGATGTCTCAAAACTTAACAAACTCTACAACTGCAGTAAGTGACTAAAGGAGATGAGTCTTAAGTGACTCGAGAGCGGTACAGAATGTCATGATTGTGTAGACATCGCAAGGCACCTAAAGATAGTGATACAAGATAGGGATAGGAGCAATAGATACAGTATAACCATTGTGAGTAGTGAGGACTGGTTTGAAGACCTTACAAAACATAGTTGGATGCCTGTCACGAGAGACCAGTACTTTTAACACTTTTACCTTCCGGGATCAATTCATTGGGCAGGACAACATTGTTAAATAAAATGGAGTTTATTCGGGCAAGCTCGCAGACAAACAAAAGTTGCACAAAATACAGCAAATACATACCATCTGGGGGTCTGGGTGGAGTAATAGCCTCAACTCGGTGCAGGGCCCCTGCTACAGGTAGGCTTACCCTGTCTGCTTCACGTCCAGGAAAACACAGTACTCTTTTTGGGCGAGCCCCCACGCTCTCCCCACTGGTTTGAGCTCCATCCAATTCTAAGAACATAGTTCCAAGAACTTGGATGTGAGAACTTGCTCCCAGCGCTTACCCTCCACTTGGTCGGGCTGCTCCGGCACCTCTATGCCGAGTACCCGCTGGTCACGTCACTGGACTAAGCCCGGAGCAAGGTAAACCGTCCGTGGGAAATTGGCCGTGTTCTCAGAGCTTGCCACACTCTGAGAACTTGGCCGCGACTACAAGACTTGTCCTCAGCTAGGCCAGGCTTCTCCGGCAACTCCATGCCAAGTGCTTTGCTATTCGGAGAAAGGCACTTTTAAAAAGCCCGCAAGCTCTTCACCGGACAAAGGCCAAGGATGCTCTGGTTCTCTGATCGGCCGGTCCCCTTACATAGTCCTCGCTGTGCTATATTTAACATGGAAGAGGGACTGGCAACCAATCAGAGCCTGGGATTGTAAATAGCAGCCAATCAATAGCCAGGGACTCATCTGGTTGTAACCAAATCAGAGGAGGCAGCGTACTTAGGCTCAGGTTGCCATTAAGGCGGGAAATATGAACTGGTCAATGGAAATCGCGCCTATGAGCTCCGTCTCGGCAATGGCTTTCCTTGGCCAGCCCATTACCGCCTGCTGGGTAGGCTCCACAGAGTCTGGCTACAACAAAGTGTCTCACCCACTGAGAGCCCATCCACAGACCTGTTCCTCTGCCCTTCCCTGCCTGCCAGATGTCCTGACACGTAGCCCATCCGTTCCTTTGATCTGCCATTGCCATGCAGGCCCCCTGGCTAATTACATTACCTGTCTGCATAGGAATGGATACCTATATAAATACATTGAGAACGTGGAATCTAAAACTTGGAATCTATAACTTGTTTTAAAAACAGGCTCCTGCACTGTATTTTAAAACCCGATAGTAGAAGTTGCTGGCGGGCAGTGAGATCACATAGGGTTATATTTATCACTCCAACACACACCGTCTTTATCCTTAGACGCATAGCCACAAACCATGCACTATTTGCATGTACAATTACAGTACTACCAGTATAACCGGGCAGCAACACTTTACATAGTTTTAACTATTTTTGACCCCAAACATCCACCCTTAAACTCCTGTTCCCAAAGTCCCGGTCCTGCAGCTATTTCCTAGGAGGAGTCCTAAACACACGGGACATCTCTAGCTTATAAGCTCGCAGGGCACAGTTTATGGGAACATGGTTACAGGGGATACATTAATACACTTTACTGACCCCAAGAGCTTACACAGATAGCCCATTACACACGGTTATTAGGGGCATTCCAGCCGAGCTTCACCTTTATTATGAAGGCCAGCTACCACTCCCGTCACTATCACACATTATAATAAGCTGTTCTCCACATTACATCATTGTATTGCATTGTACGTCTTTATTTCTATAGTGCCAAAAGTGTACTCAGCGCTTCACAAAGAATACAGTACAGGGAATTATAGTAATACAATAAGCGCAACAAAATCAGTCAATAGGAAAGGAAATCCCTGCCCCGAAGAGCTTACAATCTAAGAGGTTTGATGGGAACTTACAGAGACAGCAGGCGAGGGAATAAGTGCTGTAGATGGCAGTGCTTGGTCACAATGGGTGGCAGGAGTGACTGAGTGTGGGACAGTAACCATGAGTGCAGGCTATTGGGATGCATGATTTGTGGGGTAAGTTTTAAGGTTAGTCAGTATTAAAATTAGAGGGTTAACACAATTTACAGGGGAAGAGATGGCAGGGAGGCATGGGTGAAATCAGGTGTGTATGTCTGGCTTCAGGCTTAGGGGAGATCCCCAGCAGCAGGAAGGAGTAGATAGAGGGTGTGAATGAAGGAGTTGTGTGGGTGTTTTTTATTGAGGGGTAAAGAAGCTGTTGGGGGAGAGGTGTTTAAATAATGGTGCAGTGGAAAGTGGGGAAGTTGGAGAGAACAGAGACGTTCACAAAGGAGTGAAGAAACAGTAAACAGAAAGAGCAGTAGGGACGGCATAGTGAGATGCAGGAGGAGAGACTTCCCTGGTACTGGAGTATTGAAAGAGTACAAAGAATCACAGCTTTTTGGAAAGTGAAGTTCTCACAGTTGCAAAGTTGTTGTGCAGAGTCCAGATCTTCCTCTAATTTTCACCTCTAATTTCAACTCCAAAATTAACTCTGCCATACACTTTAAATGTGACACTTCAGATGGGGGACACAGCCAAAAATGCTTCACAGCCTAGATGGATGGTCTTAAATACTCTAAAACACAGCCACTTGACTAACAATTAAGGGAGGGGTTTGCCTAATCAACTCTCACAGACATACTGATTAGATTTTAAATTCTGTAGCAATTGATGGTAGAATTAATCTCAGATACATACCAATTGATACATTTTACATTCTGTAGCAATTGATAATTAAATGTAGTGTTGTTTGGCACTGTGCCTCAGTCTGGGTTGTTCTACAGAAATTCACCAAACCTCTTTTACCATGCATCATAGAATCCAGTTGTATGTGATGTTGTGTAAAGTGTTAGTGTAAAGGCGTTTACCCTTTTTTATTATATGTTAATTTACATACTGTAGTTGTTTATCTCTTTAGATAAGTGTAACATACAGTACAAGGCACACAGAATCTGTTACTGATGGTGCCCCATTCAAGTCCTATTTTCTCCCTTCAGATCTCTGCCGTTCTGTGCTCACTGGTACCAGTGGGATTCTGACTTCTGGCAATTATCCTTCCGCATATTCAAATGATAGCAGCTGTGTCTGGCTGATCCGAATCCAGTCTGACAAGGTAATTCTGTTCCGACCTTCATGATAATACTCAGTATATGTAAGATCATGTGAAGCCTGACCGTAGGGAGGGGCAATATCACAAAAGATCAAAAGGAGCTAAGTGTAGTGATATGTTTAATAGATAAAATGTAGGGAGTTTGTTCTTTTTTAAGAAAAAAAAAAGCGTATGTGTGCTGAGCACACGCATTTTAAGTGAAACTTCCTTGTCTTTTGTCACTGTTTTGTCACAGAAATTTCATTTGTGATGGTGATGTTTTTCATAAAAAATGTAAACAATTTCAGTGACAAAATGCAAAGAAAGATGACTTAGAATGCGCATACTCTAACCCCCCGTTTGAGCTATTTGCACATCACTAACTGTGAATTCCTCGTGTGTGTGTTTTGTGGTTGTGTCACTTTTTGTCTGTGTGTGTCTCGGTGTGTGTGGTGTCTCCGTCTCCCAATGTGCAGAGTGGTGTTAGTGCTGCGCGGAGCGTAGAGCGCATGGGGCCTCTGCGCATGCGCGCCGGAGGCCACTGCTCAGGTGCTCCTGACGTCTGTGCTCGGAGGCCTGTGTGCAGGTACACTGAGCGCCGGAGGCCTGTCCGCAGGTGAACTGAGCGCTG
This sequence comes from Ascaphus truei, assembly GCF_040206685.1. NCBI lineage: Eukaryota > Metazoa > Chordata > Amphibia > Anura > Ascaphidae > Ascaphus > Ascaphus truei. The sequence goes on from NC_134494.1 coordinate 32,747,718, forward strand.
GATGCTTCTGTGCAGGTGCGCTGGACCGAGGATCCTTCTGCACATACGCCAAGGCCCTAGGACCCTTCTCCCGACATCATGACGTCACTTCTGTGATGCGTTTTCATTACCACCAATGACATTTTCCCCATCAAAACACTGTAGGTGGCATCAAAGAAGTTTCACCTGAAAACAATTAAATATTGCATGTTTCTATTTTTGTTTTACTTTTAATATTTCAATAGTATATAAACTTCCCATTTAAGAGTGCAATTCATATTTGAGTTCTACCCTTTCATAACCAAATCAGTCCCTTCTATATGTGTGGTGCTCTACATTACAGCTATTGTACCTATGGGACCCTCAGTAGGGAGACCACTGTACACAAGTCAGGGTTACTGAACAGGAAGAAATATCGGGGAAGGGGAGAGAGGAAAACAGGAAGCTCTTGCTACAGTCTATATAGATGTGTGGTGCCAGGGGTGGAGAGGTTAATGAACAGACATATACTTGCCTAAGTAAGTACAAAAAGACCCCTTCAGTAACAGCACTAACTAAAGTAATGTGTAATGTATGTATTAAATCATAACCTTTAATGGTTAATAAAGTTAATATATATATATTTTATATTAACTTTATTAACTATTAAAGGTTACGTTTTAATACATACATTACACATTACTTTAGTGAGTGCTGTTATCGAAAGGGGTCTTTTTGTTGTTGCTTAGGCAAGTATATGTCTGTTCATTACTGAACAGGAATTCAGCAAAATGGACATAAATAGAAATGTCTTTTATTCACCCCAACAACTATGTTTCCATATAGACTGTAAGCTCTTCAGGGCAGGGACTCTCTTCCCTATTGTTTCTTTCATGTGTGAAGCGCGTATTCCCACTATGTGTTATATTATTACATCACATGTATTACTGCTGTGAAGCGCTATATAAATAAAGTTATAATTACATACATATGTAACCCTGCTTCCCCCCCTCCCCCAGACTCTACGGTGGTGTCTAGGGTGCATGGGGGCAGATTACATGCGGTGTGGTGCATACCTGTGAGGAACAGGAGGGCCTGAGCTTCCCGCGATGTTGTGGGGGAGCCAGGACCGGGCTTCTGGGGTGATAGCCTCCATGATCTCTTAGTGGTGCAGCGCCTCCATCTTCTATACTCCCAGGAATATGGGACAGGACCGGTATAGAAGAACCCCATGGGTCCCAGGGTAGTACTTTCCAAGTCACACACAGTCTTTACGGATGAAGAATAGTCTCTTTATTTGACACAGCGACAATATTCCAACGATAAGGGCATCCAACAGCCGCCAACAGCCGCAACACAATAGTTAGGACGGGTTATACACCTCTCGCCTTCGCCCAGATAATTCCTCCTCTCCTTCCCTTCAAGTCACTCTTCCGGCAGGATGGTCTGAGCTAGGGCTTCAATACCCCGTGGCCCACCCCCGAGGTTAGTCTCGCGGTGGGTCTTGGATTCTTCCCATCACCCCTGGCAGTGGGGTGAGGGCATTGGTCCACCAAGTCTATAATTCTATCAGCTCTACTTACAGACGCTGATTCTTTCCGCTCTGCTTTCACCTGCACTCTGCGCTCTCTTGACTCCTGGCCTGTTAGCGGCCCTGCATACTCCCGGCATAACTAACCGGCAACTCCAGACTCTGACTACTCTCGAATGAAGCAGAAGAACTCCTCTTGGCACTCTCTACTCGAACTCTTCACTAGAACTAGGACTCTCTACTAGCTGGAGTTGGCTGCTAAATATAGAGCTAGCCCCGCCCCTCGTGATGTCAACAGGACCTCCCCTGGTGCTCACGCCTGCAGCAGAGTCCAGGCCTGCGTCTACCATTCAGGATAGGGCTATTAAGGGGGGGGAAACCCAGGATGATTACTGGTGCCTGATCTTAACAGGACTTACCACAGCAGAAGGAAGATAGGTATAGCCTGTGCTGTTTACAGGGGGCAACACATACATATGGGAGTGCAATTTAAATTATGCTGTATGGTAATTTCAACATGTGCTCTTTTCCTGCAGGTTTTCTTACAGTTTAATGCATTTGATGTCCAGTCCTCCAAAAACTGTGCCTCTGACTACATTAAGGTTTATGATGGAGCCAGCAGGACATCCCCTGTGCTACTGGATAAAGCTTGTGGGACTGGACAGCTCCCCCCACTAGTAGCATCAGGGACTGTGATGCTGGTGGAGTTTGTCAGTGATACATCAGTGACTGGGGCTGGATTCAAAGCTTCCTATAGCACATGTAGGTCTTTGGAGTCTCTAGATATGCAGATTATGTTCCCTTATTTCTAACATGCTATTTATTTATTGCATTGTGCTTTTCCTTACATGACAATTGAGTTTCTCTTTGTAGTGAAATGTGGTGGCACATTCTCAAGTGACAACGGGATTGTTACATCACCTGGATATCCAGAAAAATACCCCAACTCCGTGGATTGTATCTTCCCCATTTTGGCCCCTATGGGTTACAAGGTAAATATGGCCCTTTGTCCTAAATGTACCTACAATGGATATGCATTCATATATTATCAATAATGGAGCTACTTGCTGGGAATGAGGAGACCATCAAGGCTCCCTTCAGTTGGTAGTCTCTGTGAGTCATTAATCCTTGGTGACAGAGACCAATGGCTTAAATGGGCATTCTGTGGACTTTAGGTTTCAGTATTCCCAGTCTGGCAAACAATAGGAAATCACAGACCAGACTCCATTGGATAGTTTTGCTACAGAGAAGCAGAGCATTTACATGTAAATGGTAACAGAGCAGAACTCTGACCACCAGTGAACACATGACCTAGGCTGACATACTGTACAGTATAGTAAGAAAGGTATCCAAAAACCAACAGTAATAGATAGATGAACAAGTAGGTGACACTGTTGCTTTGCCAACTTCCAGAAATCAGCCCATGTTCTGCATTTCCCTTATTAGAATGACAAGATGTCATAGCTCTTCATTCCCAACACAGAGCCAGACATTTGCATCACTCATAACATCTATGCTATTTCTCTTCCAGATCAAAATGACCTTCACTAACTTCCAGCTGGAGTTTGCATCCAGCTGCTCTGTGAACTATGATTACCTAGTGGTTTATGATGGGAGCAGCATCACTGCACCAAAGTTAGGGACATTCTGCAGCCAGACAGAGATCCCACCACCTGTGACCTCCACAGAGAACTCAATGCTGCTCATGTTCCACAGTGATGTCTGGGTGAACCAAGAAGGTTTCCGGGCCATATACTCTTTTGGTGAGTCCTAACTAACTAAAATTTGAAAGCACTTAAGGGAAGCATTGCATTTTATGAGTGCTGTATCTTGAAGTGTGAATCTTTAAGTGAATATGTAGTAAGACTCTAGTTATATATTTATTGCTCCCCATGCCAGACCATAACCTCAGCTGATGGGATATGGAACTAATGGTATTGTCTTTTCACTCACAGCCTCTCCCAACACTTGACTGCACACAACTGCCTCTCCCATCCCCCAAATCTCTCTGCAGTCCCTGAACAGACCCAAGCATTGCAAATGCAGCAACAAATGTTGGCAAGTAGAAGGCACACCTCTGCTGTTTACTCTGCACACACTCACTTGGCTCACAACAGCTTCATTGTATTGTATTGTATTGTATGTCTTTATTTATATAGCGCCATTAATGTACATAGCGCTTCACAGTAGTAATACATGTGGTAATTGAATAAATAACAGATAATATAAATAACAGATCATGGAAATAAGTGCTTTAGACAAACATAACATTAAGTAAGAGGAGTCCCTGCCCCGAGGAGCTTACAATCTAATTGGTAGGTAGGGAGAACGTACAGAGACAGGAGGAGGGAGTTCTGGTAAGTGCGTCTGCAGGGGGCCAAGCTTTATGTATCATGTGTTCAGAATGTTCACAGTGCTATTCGTATGCTTCTTTAAGCAAGTGTGTCTTAAGGTGGGTCTTAAAGGTGGATAGAGAAGGTGCTAGTCGGGTACTGAGGGGAAGGGCATTCCAGAGGTGTGGGGCAGTCAGTGAAAAAGGTTTAAGGCGGGAGAGGGCTTTAGATAAAAAGGGGGTAGAAAGAAGACACCCTTGAGCAGAACGCAAGAGTCGGGGTGGTGCATAGCGAGAAATTAGGGCTGAGATGTAAGGAGGGGCAGAAGAGTGTAAAGCTTTAAAAGTGAGGAGAAGAATGGAGTGTGAGATGCGGGATTTGATTGGAAGCCAGGAGAGGGATTTCATGAGGGGAGATGCTTCATATACGTTACCTACCTTTGTGATAATGAACCTGCTACTTATCATAATTTTGTTCTTTATTGTGCCTTCATGGAAATGTTACTCTCTCTACCCACTACAAACTCCCCCCTCTTGGCCTACACCCAATATCATCATAAGCCCTGGATTACTCAAAAGCCTTCCATTATCTACTAATGATACTAGAGAACTCTGAAAACCGGCACACCAACAACTACTCACTCAGATGGCAAACAAAACAAATTTATAACTTATAAAAAAAGACTAAAATTTCTATACTCTATTTCAACAGTACTCTATTTAGCAAGTGATATTGAACTTAACACAGGCCCTCCCTTTTCAACTCTGTCTCGTACCCCTGAGACTGCCCCTTTAAATTCCAAAATATCTATCTGTCGCCCATATAAGTATCTGGAGTCTGCTGCCCAAACTGGATGAACTAAGGGCATGGTGTCTTATGCATAAACCCAATGCTATCATTCTCATAGAAACATGATGGGACAGGAGGGGGTAACCAGGCTATTTAATAAAGATTAATCCCTCTGGTTACCCCTGAACCCGTAGGGTCCGTGGTACCTATATAAGCCAGGGACCAGGGATGATACATGATGGAAAATAAAATTACCCTGTTTTTCCTATTTTATATTACCTGTAGCCCAGAATCATGAAACTTTCTGTATGTGAGTTTTAGGTGGGATATTTGGGTAAGAATGCAATTCATTTGTTTGCAGGAGTTCAGGAACCGGAGCTACTGGTAGTACCTTAATTCTACCTGACGTGCAGGCATGATTTGCTGGTACGCGAGTAGAATTACACCGGGGCTGCCCTGGGTCCCCCAGACTCCTGTTTTTCGAGACCCTATATCTTAGTCCTATATCCAGCACAGCCATGAGTCTCCCCAAGGTCACCCATGTATTAAAATATGTGTTTCAATGTTTTATACATTTATTATAAGGCTCTATGTAGCTTGCCCAGGTGACCAGTTACGGTGCCAGCAAGTCCACATTGGGTCCGTAGTTCAAAGGGGAGAGGATGTCCAGAGATGAGAAAGCACTTGGTGAGTGAGAAAAGGTGAATGGCCAGGTCTAGACTACAAAGGGTCACCCTTTTGTCAGTGCCAGACCTGGTGGAGCTGGCCCGGCAGGAAGCAATGAGTTAGCCAGGGAGGATGAAGCCATATAGTCTGATCCTCTTGGCTAAAATCAAATTTCCCGCTCACCCGGCTTTTGAGCATCTGTGGCATGCCTATTCTCCTGACGTCAGCCGAGGGTCGAGCCCCTCTTTCTATTGGCTGGCAGGGAGGGATTCCCCTTCTCTGATTGACTGCTCCTTCCCCCCTCCATTCTGGGGATAGCCCAGCGGAGTGTATGAAAGCTGCTGACCAGGAGAGAGAGTAGAGCAACCAATTGGGAATCAATGAAGCTAAGTTGGTCTGCTCGAAATAGCAGAGCGACCGGCTTTGTTTTGAAGCCTGAAAAGCTTACCTCGCTGAGACTAAGTCCTGACTTTTGTGGCCAAGTTCTCAAAATCGAACAAGTGGTGGAGGTCAAAATTTTCTGCCGGAATTAGTTCCAGGGGATTCAGGACTAGGTCCCGGTCAGGATTTTCTGCTGGATTTCTGTCCAGGACATATGTTCTGGGTAAGCCCATACAAGCAGACACCCTGCACCTAGGTAAGGTACATCTAATTCCCCAGACCACATTAAGTGTGTATATGTCTGTATTTTGTATTTCTGTGTTGTTCCGAGGTCTTCGCCTAATAAACCTCATTTTATTTCACTGCCTTGGTTTGCCTATTAACTGATCCCTTAAATATAAATGGTGTTAAGAGTCCTGGTCTACCGTGACACATTGGGAACTCCTAAAACCCTCGATGCAACTATCGCTATTTAGGGATACTCCATTTGTAGGAAAGACAGGTACTAGAGCGGTGGTGGTGTGTTATTTTATATTGCAGACGCCATACAATTTAGGCTGCTAAATTTCCCTGCAGAAGTGTAGAGAGTTTCAGGGCACTCACACAGTATCCACAATTCCAATCCAAAAAAGATAGACCACTCCTTGAGAAAGCGCAACACTTGCGTGAAACGCGTGGGAGGACTGTTCCCTATTGAACACCTTTTACTAATGTTCTAATAAAGCCTTTTTTAGTTCCTGATTACCTGGGTACCCCATCTTTTTTTCATTGGAATTGTGTATACTGTGTGAGTACCCTGAAACTCTCTACACTACTGCCTGTTACTTTCTACTTTTGGCGGCACCCGGAGGGAAGATGCGGAAGTTCCTTTGGAATCGTGGACGTGCGGCATGGATCGTGTAACGCTGTGCTCACCACAAACAAGTACTGAGATGGGAATAGGTAATAAACACCAGCCACAGGCACCGGGGCCACGTCTGGAGTGTAGGTAGTCTTGGTAGCCGAGTCTAGGGTGGAGAGGTCAGGGTTGTCTTTATACTTGCCGAGGTCAGAGTAGGAGAGGTCCAGAACGTAGAAGGTACTATAGCCGAGGTCAGGTCTGGAGAGAGTTGGATAGTTGAGGTGCAATGCCGTGGTTAGGTTTGGAGAAGTGCTGAGGGTCAGGGATAGCCGAGTTCAGAAAACCAGAGAGACATCAGGTCCAAAAGGAATCCGGGCCGGTACACAGGAGATCAATCTATAAGGTAAGGGAACGGAACAGGAATAAGGCAAGGTAGAAGAGGTTAACATAGAGCTACAAGAATCTATGCTCAGCCAATGTGCCAGTGGCACAACTGAGCATATATAGGCAGGACGAGTCAATCCCCAAGGGAGGTGGAGTGGAGGCATGGCTTCCGTGGAAGCCTGAGATAGGCTGGGTCAGAGAAGCAGATGCAGCTGTTAGAGCTGTTGATACTTGTTGCCACGGAGCTTGGGAGACAAGTGCGTGCGCTGTTCAATCCGGAGGCGGTGGGTGACATCATCGCTGCACGCATCCACGCTGCGTGAACCAGAGATGGAGTTCGGCCGGCAGATACGCCGTGCATGAGCGGGAGCGTGCGAGAGGATGAGCGGGGGCGAGGTACAGCCGTAATCCTTACAGATCCTTACTGGTGGCGGGACTTCGGGTCAGATGTGAGTGCTCGACAATGAGGTAAGAAGATTTTCAATACCTCCATTGCCTCATACCCAGTCACTTGAACGAAGCCGCACACTACCACCGAGATCTCACTCATGTCACTCTCTACGCTGAAGCGACTTCTACCTTGTTTTCCTGATGATGATCTCTGCTCGTGACCGCGACCTCCGCTCCTGTGCCACCTGCCCTGACCCTGGCTTGTCTACCGATTATCTTGCCTTCTCCAGTCCTGACCCCGCTACGTTTGACCACGGAATTCGCAACACGGATCCGGCTTTGTGGTCTAAGGTCGGTGTATATCTATCCCCACCTCAGCCCTGTGGTCCGGTCCAGGTTTGTGGTGAGCATAACCGTTGCACAAGCCCATTGTAATTAAAATCCCCAAGAACTAACAGCTCACACTTCTCATGCAGAAAGGAAATTAAGCCAAGAAACTGGATGATATCAGTCAGGGATTGTAGTTTTGGGGGCGGTAGATGCCAGCAATGGCTTAGAAAAAGGGAGGCAGATTTTGACAACTAGGATTTCAAAACGAGGGTGGGCTTGGGGGGAAATTAAGCACTGTGGAGTATGCTGTTTTAGCTTGGCTCGGTATATGTGGATAAGGGGGAGGGCCAGTGTAAGGTCCGCCGGGGGAAATCACTGTCCTGGCGCATCTCGCACTGCGGCTAAGCTCTGACATGAGTCTTTAAACTGGTTTCACTCCTACCTATCAGGTAGATCCCAACATGTGTCTATCTCGGGCTCTAACTCCAACCCCTTGGATAACACCTGCGTTGTGCCGAAAAAGCTCTGTTCTGGGGCCCCTACACTTTTAAGTAGTTTTCATCAATGATCTTACTACAGCTTTTAACTGAGCTTTAATACATGTGTATTCGAATGACACAATGTTATATGCACACAGCCCAAGACTCTCCAATCTTGGACACATACTTCAATCTGACTTTTTAAGACTTGAAAATTGGACTTCCCAAAACAAACTTTTTTTTTAAACACTGACAAGACTGTAACAATGGCATTTGGAACCAAAGCTACATTTCTAAAGCTTCCAATGAATGAGCTTCAGATCAGAACCAACGCTAATACCATCCTAGCCCATAACTAGCTTTAAATATTTGGGCAGATAGTTTGACTCACATTTAACATTTGGGATGCACATTGATACCATGACATCCAAAACCTATGCCAAACTAGGTGTAGTTTATATGAACAAATCCTCCCTAAGTCTGCTGGCCAGAAAGCGTATTGCACAGCAGATGCTAATGCCAATTTTAGACTATGAGGACATAAAGTAGTATATGGCAAAAAAAACCTCATCTTAGAAAAATTGATACCCTCTACAATTCAATATGCCAATTTGACTGCAACTCACATCACACATCACTACAACACACATCATTGCGAAATGCTCAAAGAACTACATTCACTTAATGTACAGTAACTATGTATTTGTAACCATGTATTTGTCATCATGACTCTATGCCCTGACATACTTGAAAACGAGAGGTAACTCTCAATGTACGGTGTACTTCCTGTTAAAACATTTTGTAAACAAATAAAACTCAACTGTGTCTATACGAAATCAGCATTTCATGGGAATACATTCCTCCCATTATTCTGCAACTGAATGTGTTCTATACAAAGCCACAGAATTACCTACCATTCCAACCTTCTAATATAAACAGGTATCTTTATATGTGCTACAGCAGATATCTCTATACATCTCCCCTCTATGGTTTAATGATATTTACCAATGTATATAATTCCAGTGAGTTCATACATTAGGCTTACTAAATGTTTTCATTAGAAGAATTTCTTCATCAGTTCAATTGTTTATTTGTACACAAGGGACAGATTAAAATATTGAAATACCTGTCTGTGAATTGGATATTACATTGTATGTCAATGAAACATTAACTCTCTGTTTTTCTTTCAGTTAAAGCTTGAAGGACGGAAATAAATCAACAGTTTTGAAACATTCCAAAACTATTCTTCCTGCTCCTCTGTTCATTATTTTAGTTCTAGAAATTGCTGGCTGATTGCTGCCATTGTTTGTACTGCGCTCAAGCTGTGAAATCCCATTCCTTTGCCTCTTCTAATTTTGGGTTCGCCTGTTCAGGTGTTTAATAAACTGTTGATTCCCATTCTGTCTGAGTTGTAATATTTTTGGTGCTCTGTTATTGCAGTCCTGTAAGCCAAAATACTTTCCGTTTGTGACTTTTAGCCACAATGTAACATATTTATCCTCCGTTGTGATCTGCATATTGAGAGATAGATGTAAAAGTGTAAAAACGAATCAATTTACAAAAGAAATAAAACAACTCTAGTTTGAATATGTTTCCTTTTCATTATTTGTGTGATTTGTACTTTAGTCTTAAGAAAGTTATTTGAGACCGCGCTGATCAGGAGCTTCCTCGTTCTTTGTGGTTAAGACGGGTCTGAGTCAAAGTTTTAGCAGTGGGGCAACAGAGGAAAGGGTGTATCTTTGTAATATTGCGGAGGAAAAAGACCCCCTCTCATGCTCCCCTCCCTCTCGTGCTTCCCCCCCTTCTCATGCTCCCCTCCCTCTCGTGCTCCCACCTTCTCGTGCCCACCCTCTTCTCGTGCTCTCCCCCATCCTCTCGTGCTCCCCCCCTATCGTGCTCCCCCCCATTTCAGAGGCGTGGGGCATTCAGTGAGAGGTTTAAGGTGGGAGAGTGCTTTAGATACAAAGGGGGTAGAGAGAAGACATCCTTGAGCAGAACACAAGAGTCGGGATGGTGTATAGTGAGAAATTAGGGCTGAGATGTAAGGAGGGGCAGAAGAGTGTAAGGGCTGGGACCCGCTGCGCCCGGTGGCGCGGGCGGCCGATGAGCGTTCCCCACCAGCAGGGGAATCCTTCCTAGCAGGTCCCAGTCCCCCCTCGCTGCACGGCTCACTATGCACTGTGACACGTCAGCCGCCAGGGGATGCAAGAAAATTGTGATCCCGAGCGGTGACGCGTCACGTGGTGCGCTGATGAGCCAATCAGCGGCGGGAGCGGGAGCTGTCATCAGGCAGCTTCCTACACAAGGTAGTGTGTGTGTGTGTGTCGTTTGTGTCAGAAGGGGGAGGGAGCTGCTTACCTTACAGCAGCCCGCAGCAGCTCCCTCCTGCAGCCCGAGCCCGTGGAGGGAGGGGGGGGGGGAGTAGCAGGTCCCTCCGCTCAAACCACACCCCACCTCCCACTCCCGCCCCCCTCCCTACAGACCGCATATCGCGGTCTGTGTCTGTCAGTGCCCCGCCTGTCTGCAGTGCGGGCGCGCTGACTGAGGGAGCGGGGCCTTAGCCTAAAGCTTTAAAAGTGAGGAGGAGAGTTGAGTGTGGGATACGGGATTTGATCGGAAGCCAGGAGAGGGATTTCAGCAGGGGAGACGCTGAGACAGATTTAGGAAAGAGTAGAGTGATTCTGGCAGCAGCATTTAGGATAGATTGTAGGGGAGAAAGGTGAGGGGAAGGAAGGCAGGACAGGGTGAGGGGTTCCTTGTATTATAGAGGGGCCAGAAGAATGGGTTGCTAGGCAACAGGCTGAGAAGCCAAATAGAACTTACACAGTAACTCAAACGTATACCAAACAGTAACTGCCGCCATAGGGCAAAGGAAACACCCATACAGGGGACAGAACCATCAATATCCATACAGCCCTTCTATACCCATTTAAACACCTCAGGGGTGGAGATCAGGAGTCTCACCTGTCATGTATGTATATCTTTATTAGTATAGTGCCGTCCATGTACACAGCGCTTTGCATCAGTAATACACCTGACATTATAGGAGGCATAATAGGAATAAACGCATTATGTAGAGCTTACACTCTAAGTGATAAGTACGGGGAACTTACAGAGACAGTAGGAGGGGGTTATGGTAATTGCGTCTGCCAGGGGTCCAGGTAAATTCATTTATAAAATGATTTGCCAGGAAATAATACATTGAGAGTTGCACAGGGTTATGTTGACAATACATTGTTGGTTAGGTTATATGAACAAAGGTTATAAGTTATACCTACAGACATGTCATGTTCAGTTAGAGATAATATATGTTATGGGTGTACTGTATGTACCAGTTGCAGACACCATTAAAATGTGAGGCAGCTGAAGTCTTGAAAGAACTTTGACTGGAGATGTACAGTATCAGCCAACTGAGCTACCCATATGCTTCATTAAAGAGGTGTGTTTTAATTGGGCCTTAAAGGTGGAGAGACAGGGTGCCAGTCGGATATTGAGAAGGACATTCCACAGGTGTGGAACAGTAAGTAAGGGGTTTTAGGCGAGAGAGGGCTTTAGATACAAAAGGGTTAAAGAGAAGGCATCCCTGAGCAGAACACAAGAGTCGGGCAGGTGTAAAGTGAGAAATTAGGGCTGAGATGTAAGGAGGGGCAGAGGAGGGTAAAGCCTTAAAAGTGGGGAGGAGAATTTTGAAAGTAATACAGGATTTGATAGGAAGTCAGGTGAGGGATTTCAGCAGCAGAGACGCTGGGATAGATTTAGGAAAGAGTAAAGTGATTCTAGCAGCAGCGTTTAGGATACATTGTAGGGTAGACAGGTGAAAGGCAGGAAGGCCGGAGAGTAGAAGGTTACAATAGTCGAGACGGGAGAGGAAGAGGGCCTGCGTTAGAGTTTCAGCAGTAGAGTGACCGGGGAAATACAAGTTATTTTATTCCCCTGGGAATGTAGTGGATGCACGGAATGACCTCCCAGCATAGTATATGGATGCAAACCCATTTTAACAAAGAAGCATTACAATCCTAACTAGTTATGAATAGAGAATAATATGCAAACAGCCCATTTACAGTGACTTGGGGAGAACGTGAAGGGTCCCAGTTTTAAATACATTTTCATGTGTTTATGGCTGTGTACAAAATAATGAAAGGAAAATATCACCTTGAAATGAAACCCCAACATGTGTGGCTGATCAGTTCTAAACCATCATATTCACAACAATATGCTCCTGTGAATGATTGCTGGTGCGGGTGTTTCCCGTCTAGCGTACATCAGTGACATAGATTTCTCTACCTTTGTTAGATTCTGCAATAATACTGAAAAGGCTCTGACAGTTTCTAAGGTAGGTACAAGGAGAAGGAGAAATTGTATGTAAACACATTGTCCAGGTAGCACACAGTACATATATTATATTGCAACTAGATCAATAGGTATGAATTATCAATGAAAAATGTTATGTCCTAATATCTACCCTTCATTAAATTTCAAAGCATTGTGACTATATACTAACACAATGTTTTTAATTGTTTATTAAGTTAAAATGGTAGGGCTAAAATAAGTACAAACCTTAATACAATGTGTGTGGTATTTATCATGGTTGTTATGGTAAAATACTGTACCAGAATGTTCAAATACGCTTCTTAGTCTTAAACCCATTGTGAGACAAGCACATAAAATAGTTATTGTTTAATAAAGAATGAATTGAATGCGTGATAGTGACACAAGGCGCTTACAACAATATAATTACTAAAATAAATAATGTGATGTACAAGTGCAATGAGAAGAATGGTAAATACTGATAACCAGCTCAAACCCTCTGGTGGATCCCGTCTTCACTGGCTCCAAAAACAAAAATATTAATAAAAAATTAATACATACACTTTTTGTCCAGGTTTTCAAAGAAAATCTATAGATCATACAGTTATGTACATAAAACATACCATTACTTATAGACATGTGAAATCCACAAGTCCTATTTAGAAGGCCCAATGTAAGCACTTGTTTAATTAGAAATGTTTAAATGTAACAAGCAGTAAGAGAACGATATTCTATACATTCAGCTCTATTGAGGAGATTGTACAGGTCTGTCTTCTTATAGGAGAACAGATCCATCAAATCATCCCTTGGAGACATCAGCTTGAACTTGTTGCTGAATCTGTATTATGGAGCGCTCAAAAATATTAGTGTGCAAAATGTCTAAAGTTAATTACCTGCAGAGGTAACCCCATGCTACAGTGTATCAGGGAGGCTAAGAGGGTGAGGGACATTGTGACCTCCATCCTGCAGATGTGTAGAGAGCCTGAGATGTCCTGTGAAGATTTGGGGGTCCTCTCTTCCTCTTGCTTGTGCTGGAAACCAACCAGACATGAGCCTTCTATTCACAATTTGGGCAGTGTCCCAACCAATCAGCTGCCAGAGGGAAAGCTGACATGACACAAGGTGAAGAATTATTGGGGCATATCTCAGGGGTATGAAGAGGGGAGGGTCAGCTGACCTGTCATCAAATCATTTGGGATTAATAATAATTGTTTTGTTAGCACAATAATTAGGACATGTCATGTTTTTTTTTTTTTAAACCAGAACATTGCAATTTTCCACAAGCAACATCCAAGAGTCCCATCCATGACCCAGAATTACTGTACTCATTAAATTCATCCAAGGGAGAGACCTTTTGCCACCTGTAAAACTTGTGCTACAACTAAAGTATTAAACAAGTATCACAGAAGCGCAATTAAATCAGTGTGAGGACACAGATTTTACTGATGGTGTCAGTCTCACAGATTTTTGGCATAAGGGTCTCAGACTTCAATGGATTCTCACTGATAAAATTCAGCACTTTCCCATTACAACACCATTCTTTAGTCCAGAACCTGAACATGCAGGTGGGCATCTCTGAGGATAGTAGTGCTAAGTATCACTGCTGTTTTATTGAGAAACTTAAATACAATATACCCTACCCCCCAAATACATAACAAACCCCCCACCACCAAATACATACCAAACCCCTACCCCCCAAATACATGCCAAGCCCCCACCCTGTCAAAAGCATACCCTGACCCCACCAAATACATACCAAACCCCCCAAATACATACCAAACCCCCCACCCCCAAATACATACCATGCCCCCACCCCCCCAAATACATGCCAAGCCCCCACCCAGTCAAATACATACCCCGACCCCCCAAATATATACCAAACCCCCATCCTCCCAAATACAATTAAAAAACTCCCCCAAATACATATATAAAAAACACCCCCAACTACATATATAAAAAAAAAACACCCCCCAAATACATATAAACCCACACCCCAAATAGATATAAAACACCCCCACCCCCAGATACATAAAAAAACTCCCCATCCCCCCAAATACATATAAAAAACACCCCCCAAAGAAATATAAATATATATATATATATATATGTAGAGGTATCAGTACCGTGTTAGCCGAGCTTCAATAATCAAAAAATAAATAGACGATACCGTTCTGTGGCTAACGAAATGCTTTTATTTGTGCGAGCTCTCGGGATACACTGATCTCTTCTTCCGGCGATGTTACAATGAATGAAGCAAGCAAAGGGTATACTTAAAAACAGTGTCTCTTGGAATGTTATCTGTGCTCGTCCCTCCCCCATGTGTGGATGTGATTTATGGCTAGAGGTGTTAAATGGTTCCTGAAAGTTAGTGATGTAAGAGTGTGTGTATCTGTGTGAATATAAATGAATGGAGAGCCCACAGTGTATACAGTGCTTTACAAAAGGTGTGTGTGGAGTGTATATATATATATAAAACACCCCCTACCCCCAAATTCATATAAAATAAAACCCCACCCCCAAATACATTAGAAAAACACCCCCAAAATACATCTATAAAAAAACCACCACAGAAATACATAAAAAAAAACACCCCCCAAATATATGTAGTAACCTGCTATATTTCCATAGCCTGGCATAGCAGACAGAGCTAGGGTTAATAGTATATCCTGGTGAAGCCACATCCCCTCATGTTGCAACTATTGTAGCAACTCACAGGCAGTCTGGACTTGTGAGCTGCTGGGACCACATAACAGGATGAGGGCCTAGGTACAGTTTGGTTCTGCCCAATCATTGCAGCGTTACACATTGTAATTGGGGGTTTCACTGAAATCCCGTTATCTGTGACACACACATGTGTCCCTCCCATTTTCTTGGTTCCGCACATTTCATTTCTTAAAGTTGGCCTAGGTACACACAACCTAATGATTAACCGTGCCCCCTGGCCATTTCTCACGTAACGTTCCTGGTACCTGATTGGATGAAGCTTATTCGCTTCTTGCAATTTTAGGACTTTTTGGGGAGACTGTAAAGCAGAGAAATTAGGACTGAGCTGAAGCTGCAAAACTGACCATGGACTTCGAAACTACAGCTGTTGTCTTGCTGAGTATACTACAAGTAACAGGAGCAATTCCTCCTGGGGTAATTAAACTTAATCTCTATTCTTTTATAACCTGTGTTTAGTTTTGTTGTAGATTTAATCCAGGTAGCTAAATTGGGGTCCCTTTCACCATGGGTGCACAAACTGGGGTGCGCGAGATATTTTGGCGGGCCGCAGGCGGTTACAGAGGCCCTGCGCTCTTCCCCAAAGCATTTCAATTATATGCCGGGGTACCGCGCGAGGCCTCTGTAACTCACGTACCTTGATTCAGACGGCTTCGGCCTATGTGTTGCCATGGCAATCCTGCATCAAATGATGCCGCAGGTCGTGATGTCACGTCACACGACCCTGCGGTGCCATTTTACGCTTTATTCAAGGTAAGGGGGAGGGCGGGGGGGTCATGAGCAGGGGGGGTGACTGCAGACAGGGGGGTGCAGTGGGCAAAGTTTGAGATGTGTGGGGAAAGAGTTTGAGATGCAGTGGGGAGAGAAGTGGGGGGGAGAGAAGTTTGAGATACAGTGGGGAAAGAGAGACGACCTTAGGATATGAACGGGGTTCATCTGCTTCAAATGCAATGTTCTCCTTACTACTAAGATACTCCTCCAGCCCCAATCTTACTCCTAAACCCTCAGCGCTGAAAGGCCATGAAACGCATTGCAGCTCCTTTCTACACTAAAGAGTTCCCTGCTTCATCCCCAGAGTGCTTGGCCCGTTTCCTGGGACACCTTCTGTGGAAAGAGGAGAAAATACATTCAGCTTTGCCTTCCTTGTCAGTTTGGTAATGATGCCCATTGCAGATAATCTCCCCAAGTCAGTTTGCAGAATACAGATAGAATCCCCCATGTTATGTGATGTAAGGATGTGGATATCCAGGGACTTTGTGTTTACACATCTTTAAATACTTTAATAACAATTAAAATCTCCAACTTTACTTTCTTTCAGCTCAGTGGGGAGGACTACAATGGTAAGCAAGTTTATTTTCTCTATGTAACAGATTTTCTGGCTAAGTGGACCCACCGAATCTCACATTGGCCCCTGTGGTCTAACCAGTCCCCATTACATGGTTGTGTCTGGTGGTGCACCCATTGGCAACAGGACTCCTGAGTCTCACGCATGATGGTGTTTGGGGAATGTCAGCCCAGACAGGCAGCTGAGGTAGTGTACGTGAGTCCTACCTACATACAGTGCAGCGCCTCCACCTCATCAGGATCTCTGTGTCCACAGGGAGATGGTCCTGATGAGGAACTCCTTCTTGGTGGTGCCTTCCGCTGGAGAGTAACTTCAGTCTCACACAGTGGGGTTATCTTGAAACAGGGCATCTTTATTGATCGGTGGGCTAGCAACTCAGCCGCTCATCATGGCTGTACTTCCCTTTGAAAGGTCTGCCCTCCTAATGAAGTGGGATCACCTCTCCCCTCAGGGAGATCACCGTCTGTGCCAGGTCCCTGGACACAGTGTAGGCTCAGCCAGCCTTGCTGCTGCTGTTCTTAGGTTTAACTTCACCACTGATCAACACCTTGACCTTCACTCTGAACTTGGTCAAGTAGCACACTCTAACTTTGGGCAGTGCAGTGCCTTATATACCTCAGGAAACAGGCACATCTCTGATGTCACTAACGGTGGACTCAGAGCATGTTACCACTCCCCTTAAATACATATGACACCTCACCAGGGTGTGAGGGCAAACCTCCATGATTGATGCTGGCAATCCTGCAATTTACCAGGTTTACTGCTAGCATGAGAGAGAACTGTATGCCATTTTACAGCATGGCTACATCTATAACTAGTGCTTATTTGAAGCAAGTACTTTTTGTCATTAATACTTAAGCTTTTGGTCGACGTGACACCTTTTAATCATTGCCATGCTAAATGTATGTTAACCATACATATCCTATAGGAGAGTTGTAAATATGTAACTCCTTCAGTGCTGGTGGGGGCAGCTAAATGGTGTATAAAGAGCTGGAAGGTGGTATACTGTGTTATACATGTTATCATTATACAGTGCAGCATTTTCATCTTGCATGGGAGGTAGAAAGAATTTCCCCTGAAAGGTAGGGATGATAAAAAAAATCCTTCTGTCGCCTTCATTTCTGTAATAGAATATAAACTGCTGCTTAGCAAATATGTGTGTGGGATAAAAGGTACGTGAATATCTTTCATTCATCTTTTTCTGCACAGAATCCAGTTGAGACAAGTTCAGTAAATAATGTCCCCAAAGCACTCGCTGATTCTGAGAACGGTAAATAAGAGAAACCAAATAACTCCTCTTCCTTAATGTTACTGTAACGGGTATTCCCCCACCCAATAGCATATAGTATGTGTGTGCGGGGAACTTAATGTTACCAGGTGTGGTGCTTTACCTGTTAGGCTCACAGGAGGCCTAAACCTCCGCCACGGGGAGCCTGGGGCACGTATAAATAATAGGAGTAACGTGGTACTCGGTGCAGCGCCTCCACCTGCGATGGCTCCCACCGGAGGGGGGAGTGGTTAGTCGCAGGACAATATATATATCACACACACAGCATGTAAAACAACCAATAACTTTACTGTAGCAACCGTACTTATTCATATATATCAACAGGTGTCCCTCTCTAGAGGAGACACTAACTACTGTGTCTTGCAGGACGCTACCCCCCTTCACCGGGTGATCCCACCCCGTGTCCAGTAACCCCACACAATATGTCCCTTCACGTGAGATAGATATGTGTGACTGCGCAGCCACTAGTCCCGTGTAAGTATAATAGAGTATAGTTGGTGCACTTGGTGATGGTTACCTGCCGAGCACTCCAGTGCACGGGCCTGCCAAGGAGCTTCACAAAGGATTCTATGACCGCTGACCACAGGAACTACCGTCCGGGGCGATCCCACCCGGATGGCTGCTGCAGCGACAGCGAAGGTCTGAGCCCAGACATCTGGATGGATGCGCAGCGTCCGCTGTGTCCCTAACTGACTCTGCATAATAAGGGGCAGGGTCCCTAACCTGGGGCCTGTCCCTGAACAACACAACACTACTGGGGGCTCAGGGCTACCTGGGGAGTAGGGGGCTGCTGGCCTAGTGCAGGGAGTCACTGACTCCTGCACCCTACCTTCTTCCCCTAGCTGCTCCGGTCACCAACTAACATACGTGCTCAAACCCCGCGAAATGTATCTATTCTCCTCTGCAGGGAGATGCTGTAGCCCTATTGGCTCCCTGGGGTCACGTGGGGCGCTCCTTAGGCTCATGGGATATGTAGTCCCTCTCTAGAGCCCTCTGCTGGTTGGCTGCCTCTCGCGCGCTATCACTGCGCATGCGCGATCTTCCCTGCTGGCCACCGCACAAAGATGTTCACTGCGCATGCGCGAACTCATGTGAAATGGCGGCACCCTGCCGCCCTGCTTCGGGAGCGCCGGGAATACTCGCAACGCGATCGCGGCCCTAGCAACCGGCCGCACGCGTCCCCGGCAACCCCCCGAAGCAGGATCCTACCGCCCCCACTCTTGCGGCCGCCCGATGGGACCGCCATTGGGCTCAGCGGCACCCGTGAGCCAGGTGAGGGGGGCGACATGCAGAGGGGGAACACGGCTACATTACATTTATGTCTAAAGCCCTTATTCCCATGATCTGTTATTTATATTATCTGTTATTTATTTGATTACCACGTGTATTACTGCTGTGAAGCGCTATGTACATTAATGGCGCTATATAAATAAAGACATACAATACAATACAAATAATGTTTCAATGTTTTTATGTGAAATATGGAGTTACCCCGATTAATAACGATAAGGTCAGTAACTGCAGGAGGGTGTGACATTCAGAATAATATGGTCCCACCAGTGGCTGGTTATACTTCACATTCAACATTTCCTCTGCGAGTTCTTCAAGAAAACGGTTTCAGTCTAGTAATGTTTAACATTAAGGGCCTCATGCAGTAAGCGGCGAAAAGGCACCTCTCGCCTGTATCCCGCCAAAAATGCCTACCCCTATTCAGAAAGGGGCGAGAATCAAAAAAAAAACGCCAGTTTTTTTGGCGGTTTTTTTTTTCCGCCAGTGGTGAGACGAGAAGGCACTTTTCGCCTAAAATAGACACATTTTCCACCACGCTGTATTCTAGTAGTGGCGAGTAGCTTTGCGCCGCTATTCGCCACTCTAGAATGGCGTCTTTTATGCCGAATCCAGCACGGCAAAAAAAGTTGGCTAGTTGATGGTGAGAGGCAGCTGATGAGCGGCGGATCGGCACTTAGAAAAAATTCTGTCCTTTTTCCTGGCTGGGATTGATGCCGGGGGTCTCCTGAGCTGATACCATTAATACCAGCACCGGAGCCCCCCGGCATGCATCCGAGGCAGGAAAAATGCATTTAAAGGCCACTTCATTACCTTAGCGGCTAACCGCTAAGGCAATGAAGGGGTTAACCCACCGTGCCAGGTTTATTGTGGGTAGCGGGGGTGGGTGAAGGGGGTATTTGGCCCTTGTTGTTTGTTTAGGGCTGGCGGGGGGGTTGCGGGTGCACTTAAACCCTTCACGACCGTAGCAGTTAATACCGCTACGGTCATGAAGGGGTTAAGCCCTCCCGCTACCCACCCGCAAGCCCTAAACAACCACCGTTGGGGCTAATACCCCCTTCATCCACCCCCCCTACCCACAATAAAAAAAAACACACACAACAGCCCCACACTAAATAAATAAATAAAGATATCTAAATAAATAAATCTAAATAAATAAATAAATATATCTAAATAAATAAATAAATAAATAAATATATCTTGAGCAAGGTCCTATTCCAGGACCGAAACGTCGGATTGGGTGACTTATCTTTTCTATTCAGATGCCCAATACAGTTTTTCATGATTACTGAACCGAGTGCAGTCTTTCTTTACCGGACGAGAGAATGGTAATGTTGTTTTTAAATATATATATATATATATATATATATATATATATATATATATATGACCCAACAAACCCTATACCCCCTAACATAACATATATGCACAGCAATGATACTATAGGCCGGCGGGCTGGCGGGGGCCCTTGGGTGCTACCCGCAGGCCTGCAGTACCAATTATGTGCCCCCCCCAAATTTATGTCAAAACACATACATACTGATAGATAAATAAACCCCCCCCCCCCTTAACACATACAGTATAGTAATGGGCACAATGACTATTATCCACAAATGGATAATAGTGAATGTGCCCATTTTATATACATAAAGGACAATAAATACATTAAATACATATAGCACTCACCCATGTCTGGCTGCCACGATGAAGGCCATCCTCATCTTCATCCTGGCCATGCCCCCCCCGCTGCTGCAAAACAGACACAAGAATAAAAACATCCCATGTAATGTCCCCTAACCCCATTATCACCATAGCAGTTATTAACCTCTACAGTCATTAAGGGTTAACCCACCCTCACCCACCACTCGGGAGGCCTACATACCCTCCCACACTAACCCCCCACCCCGTGAGGCCTAACCACCCTCACCCACTACCCACAAGGGAGGCCTACCCACATACCCTTGGTGCCAATACCCCCTCCTCCCACCCCCAGTACCCACAATAAAAACCATACACAGCCCCACAATACGCATCATTATATTTATTAAATACATTACCCACCCCCTGTGCCCCCCCATAAATACATGATTTATTATTTTACATACAGGGTTTATACCCCAGCCCCACGCGAGTAGCCCCGGGTCAGACCCACAGGTGTCTGCGGGGCCTCGGGTGGTTCTCACGGGGTCTAGGGAACTCACGAGTGCTCACTACGGGTCCGTGGTGCCCCCACGGATGTGGGACCACCATTTCATCCCCACACCTACGGATCCGTGGTGCCCCCACTGATGTGGGCCCACCGGTTCTTCCCCGCAGGTGTCACCTGTGGAACCACCAGCCTGATACCCGTGAGATATTCGAGGAGACCCGCAGGTGATCTCCAAAGGTCTCAAGCAGAACCAAGGAACAAACCCTGAATTTAAAAAAAATAAACCTGGCCTATACATTCAATACATACATCTCCCCCCCCCCCCCCCCAACACCTACAGTAGAATAATGTGCAAAATAACTATTATCCAGATAGGGATAATAGATTATTTGCCCATTATTAAACACATTAACTAGCATATTAAAATAAATAAAGTACTACTGACCTCATCAATAAGAAGCCCCCGTCGCCAGCAACATCCTTGTCTTTCGTTGACCACGTAATGGTAAGTGGTATTTGTAGTACAGCATGTTTTTGATAACCCTTCTACATTTATTTGTATATTGGTTCATCATATGTGTGTGTGTATATATATATATATACACATGAAGGTCAGTCAGCACACTGTAGTAGAAAAGGTTGTAATAGCAGATGCTAGTCCCATAGAGAATAAGTATGATACGAACCAATCCAAAGACCAGTAAAGAGACAGCAGACCGCACGGGGTTAATCCAAAAATCTATATTCACAACATGAAATACACGTAAGCCAACGTTTCGGTCCCACAGAGAGACCTTCCTCTGGGCCGTGCAACCCACAAGTGCAAGTGACCAAACATATATACCCTCACCCATAGTGCAATGCAAACAAAGGGAACCAATCACCAACATGCAATCAGACAAAATATGCAACATAGCTGTGCTCCGTGCCCCCTCCCCTATTACCTGATTATCCAAATGACTCATCATGACATGAGAGTAGGCACTTAAACTATTAGGAGAGAGACACCCTTAGACACTGGTCCCAGGGTCTACTGCCATTGCGGGGGAAAGTCGCGCGCCGCGCATGTGCAGTGGGCCAAAACATATTGACTGCCGGAGCGCCAGCAAGGCGAGTGCTCCGCGCATCACAGCTGTGAGCAGACGCCTCATTAACTTTCCCTGGCCACCAGGGACGCCGGCAGCGCAAAACGCACATGCGCAGTCTGAAAAACCGCCTCGGTGCACAGTTACCCGCACACTGACAGTAATAATGGGCTAAACAGAATAGTAATACACAGAGCGTTAAGGTGAACCACAGGGGGACAGATGGAGGTATAGAGCACAAGGAGCGCATAGCATCACCATAATATATAAGGACAAAGGAAGTGCAAAAGTGCAGAGGGAGTGATGCAACAGAGTATGAGTGACAAACATATAAAAGGCATAATGCAAAATTCAATGAAAGCAGGGAGACAGCTACAAAAAGCAGCTAAGTGAAAGTTCCTCATTTAGGCCACCAGGTGTCATAGTTCTTAGTTCATAAATAAGCCTTGCTTCCTGTTTAAGCAAGGTCCTGCCCCTGTCACCCCCACGGGGGGGACTGGAACCTGCAGAATAGGCATACAACGAAGTGTGGCCAGTGTGTGTCTTTTTTCTTTGAAATGTCTAGCCACAGGTAGACACTTCAGATCTATATCAGCGGCATCACTCAGTAGGGCTTTTCTGATGTTTGAACGGTGCACGGCCATACGTTGCACTAAAAAATATGGGAGTGAACCCAAAATAACTGATGCTGCCAAAGTCAAGTATATTAAGTGTAAAGAAAGAAACTCAATCCACTAAAAGTATGTGGCAATTCACCATTAGGACACAATGAAATCTTCAGATTATAAATTTTTGACTCACCCAGGGCGGGGGGCCCGTTGTGCCGATAGTGGCCGGGTGCAGGAAATGAAGTGTCCAGGGACACCTCACTCTTGAACCTCCTGAGGCCACTAGCTGCTGCCCTTACCCTGCCCGGTGTCTTCGGTATCCTGCGTGCGGTTGCGGTGAGCTGTTCCGCACTGCTGAAGATTTTCCTCTGTCTTGGCTTTCCCCGTGATACGGATGGCTGCAGCGTCTTCCTTCTTGGGTAACCACCGACGCGATGTCTGCGTAGGGGGACCGCTGCCTGCTCGTCCGTGCACGCCGTTTCCTGCAGTGAGGAGGAGCGGTGTTGCCTCTCAGCTGATGATGCGCTCCAGCGCGTCCACACGTGTGGAGGGGGGGATGACGTCAGTCCTTCTTAGGAGTCCGTGGTGAATGCCTGCGTGCGCCAGCCATAGCAGATACAGGTATAGAAGGGGTGAAGGCGGTCACAGCAAAAGAAGTCCAGCCCAGGAACAAGTGAAATTAAAATCAGCTTTAATATTACATGCTGTACATCACAGAAGGGGCACTCTGACGCGTTTCGTCCTTCTCCAGAACTTTATCAAAGAGTATACTACCCTTATCACACAGATTCCTTAAGTAGGTGTCAAACCAATATGATTGGTTGGTCTTAATCAGAGATCTATTGAATCCAATAAAGTTAATGGTAAGCCATAATTGGGAACAACCCTCTCATTGAGTCTGTGTGATACAGTTTGATAACACAAAATACATAGTAACATATAACAACAAACATATTTAAAAGAAAAACACAATGTTATACAATGTGGTGTGAAGCATGTATTAATAAATTTAAGGAGACATATATATGGAAGTGAAGAAAAAATTCATATATGGTAAAAATTATATCTACAGTAGTTTAACTTGTAATTATTTATTTAAATACAAGTGGAAGCTAAGTATATTTTAAACAATAAGTGTTCTGAAAATTTTTTTTTCAGGATTAAATTCACTGCATAACTGGATCCATATGTGTATATATATACTAGCCATATGGTACACATGTGTAGGATCACAAGGTACTAGATGCAATTAAATATAGAATATATATATATACTTCTTCAATACAATTTAAATATCACTCTGCATACTGACTACTTATAGGGAGATGCAAAGATGAGTGGCAGTATTATGCAACATTTTGAATGGAGTGCATGGACATACACTCTCTCTACCCCCCATTTTCTGGGTCAAAGAAAATGTTTTAATTCCCAATCGGTGTTTATACCGTGTGGATGGAGGGTATTGAGAGTGTATATCCAATACATCTCCCTTTTGTTTAATGCATTCTCTCTGTTGCCACCCCTGGGGTGACAGGGCACGTGCTCAATGGCAGAAAAGGCGAAGTTTCCAATACCGCCTTTAAGGCATTGTGTGAAATGTTTTGATACTGGATGAAGTAAATCACCCTTCCTGATAAGGCGCACGTGCTCTGCCATCCTGGTTTTTAATGGTCTTATTGTGCGACCTACATATCTTGATCCGCACTTGCAATTAAGAACGTATATAACATAACTGGTGTTACAATTTAGAAAGGTCTTAATTTTGTATTTACTTGAATTATTGTTAAACACAATACTATTCGTTGGAGACGCGTGCTGGCACATGGCACATTTACCACATTTAAAAAAACCATTTGGAATACCTTTAACATTTGAGAAACCAGACCTACTATTATACATACTGGGTGACAGATGGAATGCCAATGTTTTGGCTTTGCGATATGTGAATCTTGGTCCACTTTCAACAATTGGGCGTATATCTCTATCCAGCAGCAGGGTGTGCCAATGCTTATGAATGATATTACTAATCTGTCTGGACTGTTGACTAAATGTTGTGATAAAATAAGGACTTTTCCTTTCATTCGAAGCATTGGTCAACCCTCTGCTGGGCAGTGATCTTTTGTCTTTACAAATAAGAGTTTTTCTATCTGTAACATTCGCTTTATTAAAAGCTACTGAAATGTCTTCGGCAGAGTATCCCCTAGCTAGAAATCTTTTGGACATCTCTTCTGATCGAGACAAGAAGACCTCATCGTCAGAGCACAGCCTTTTTAACCTCATAAATTGAGCTCCAGGAATATTTCTAATGAGTGACCGTGGGTGGCAGCTCTTTGCACTCAGAAGTGTATTCCTGGAGTTCTCTTTGCGATAAATATCTGATTGTATATGCATATTGTTGTCAATGTACAGGACCAAATCTAAATAGTGTATATAATTGAGATTGTGTTCAAAAGTGAGTTTAATGTTGAGATTATTTGAATTTAGACCATCAATAAACGAAATTAGTGTGTGCTCATCACCCTTCCAAATTAATATAAGATCGTCAATATATCTCCTATAAAAGACGATATGTTGACGAAACAGATTGTCGCTGTGAAAAATAAAACGTGATTCCCAGAAACCCAAAAATAAATTAGCATATGATGGTGCAAAACTCGTGCCCATAGCAGTGCCTAATAATTGTAAATAAAAAAGTGAATCAAACATAAAATAATTGTGCGTGAGTAGAAAGGAAATGGATTCCAATAGAAAAGTGCAGTGTGATATAGATAGCGTGGAAAGTTCCAAATAGTGTTCAATAGCTGCAAGTCCCTGTTTGTGTTCTATGATAGAATACAGGGAGGCCACATCAAGTGTGACCCACCTGTAGTCCTTGTGCCATGTGAAGTCCTGTAGATTGACAATCAAATCTGCCGTGTCTCTGACAAATGAGGGCAACTGTACCACCAGGGGTTGTAAAAACTTGTCCACATACCGTGACAACCCGTCTCCCAAAGATCCAATACTCGCTACAATGGGTCGACCAGGAGGGTCAACCAGCGACTTATGGATCTTTGGGAGATGATGAAATATGGGAGTCACGGGATGTGGGCAGTTAAGGAATTCAAACTCCTTATGGCTTATGACATTAAGGACTCTGCCAAATTCTAACAACTCTAATAGTTCACCATGATATTTCAAAGTTGGATTGCCCATAAGACGCCGATAAGAGGTAGCATCCTGTAATTGTCTCAATGCTTCTTTTTTGTAATTAGTTGAAGACATAATCACAAGTGCACCCCCCTTATCAGCGTGTTTAAGCACAATGTCATTATTCTTTTTAATACAATCAATCTGTCTAACCTCAGTGTGACTCAGATTACCAGAATTTACATTTGAACAAGTATATCCTTGAGCTAATAGACGTAAGTCCCGTTCCACTAAATGCTCAAACATAGTGATGGAGGGCCCTCTGTTATAGTTTGGGCAAAATAATGATTTTTTGCGATAGCCCGAATCCTCCTGGCCAAAAAATGATTGAGTAGATGTTAATGAAGGATCATCTTGTAACTCAAGTAGTGTATTTAAATCGGAAAGGGCGCAATTTTCTTGAAAAGTCATTACGTCTGTAACATTTGTGGAAGGCAATAATGGATTATTGCTCATGTCCAAATTATCAGGACTGGTTTTTAAACCAAAAAGTTTCTTTAACGTCAGTTTCCTGGTAAATTTCTGGAGATCGATCACCGTCTGGAAAAGTTGAAAGTTTTGTGTAGGTGCAAACCCAAGTCCCTTATTCAGGAGTGTCAATTGGTCTAATGAGAGATCAATGCCGGATAAATTGATAACATTACCGGGGTCACTTATTCGTATTTCTTCCGCTTGGCCTTGCCTCGTCCCTCGTTTCCTTTTGGATCTCCTGGTTCTCCTCGCCCCTTGGGGCCTGCCTGTAAAAAAGCTGATGATGGTTGACCAGAAGATTTAGACATTTTGTTTTGGAAGGATGATGTAGAGGCTTGATTATCATATTTTGAGGCCCCGCGGTTCTCTCTAGAATAATCTACAGACCTGTCAAATGAGACTATATGGGATCTAGATTCTTGATCGGAGACATCAGATTCAAAACTAGAGGTCTCAGTTGCACTCAGTTGCACTCCATTCAAAATGTTGCATAATACTGCCACTCATCTTTGCATCTCCCTATAAGTAGTCAGTATGCAGAGTGATATTTAAATTGTATTGAAGAAGTATATATATATATTCTATATTTAATTGCATCTAGTACCTTGTGATCCTACACATGTGTACCATATGGCTAGTATATATATACACATATGGATCCAGTTATGCAGTGAATTTAATCCTGAAAATTTTTTTTTCAGAACACTTATTGTTTAAAATATACTTAGCTTCCACTTGTATTTAAATAAATAATTACAAGTTAAACTACTGTAGATATAATTTTTACCATATATGAATTTTTTCTTCACTTCCATATATATGTCTCCTTAAATTTATTAATACATGCTTCACACCACATTGTATAACATTGTGTTTTTCTTTTAAATATGTTTGTTGTTATATGTTACTATGTATTTTGTGTTATCAAACTGTATCACACAGACTCAATGAGAGGGTTGTTCCCAATTATGGCTTACCATTAACTTTATTGGATTCAATAGATCTCTGATTAAGACCAACCAATCATATTGGTTTGACACCTACTTAAGGAATCTGTGTGATAAGGGTAGTATACTCTTTGATAAAGTTCTGGAGAAGGACGAAACGCGTCAGAGTGCCCCTTCTGTGATGTACAGCATGTAATATTAAAGCTGACTTTAATTTCACTTGTTCCTGGGCTGGACTTCTTTTGCTGTGACCGCCTTCACCCCTTCTATACCTGTATCTGCTATGGCTGGCGCACGCAGGCATTCACCACGGACTCCTAAGAAGGACTGACGTCATCCCCCCCTCCACACGTGTGGACGCGCTGGAGCGCATCATCAGCTGAGAGGCAACACCGCTCCTCCTCACTGCAGGAAACGGCGTGCACGGACGAGCAGGCAGCGGTCCCCCTACGCAGACATCGCGTCGGTGGTTACCCAAGAAGGAAGACGCTGCAGCCATCCGTATCACGGGGAAAGCCAAGACAGAGGAAAATCTTCAGCAGTGCGGAACAGCTCACCGCAACCGCACGCAGGATACCGAAGACACCGGGCAGGGTAAGGGCAGCAGCTAGTGGCCTCAGGAGGTTCAAGAGTGAGGTGTCCCTGGACACTTCATTTCCTGCACCCGGCCACTATCGGCACAACGGGCCCCCCGCCCTGGGTGAGTCAAAAATTTATAATCTGAAGATTTCATTGTGTCCTAATGGTGAATTGCCACATACTTTTAGTGGATTGAGTTTCTTTCTTTACACTTAATATACTTGACTTTGGCAGCATCAGTTATTTTGGGTTCACTCCCATATTTTTTAGTGCAACTATTGTTTTTCTGGTAGCTCGTTAGGTATATATATATATCCCTTTTATACATGGATCTATGACTATTCACAATATATATTTTTATCATTTTTCTTTTTTTTTTTTGGATATATATGACCTTTTTACCCAATCCACTACTCTAAGTCCATTGCTCAGGATTTATCTTTTTTAGGTAAAATTTATCAATTTTATACTGTTCAAACACTATGGAAGAATCCAGTGGAGATGATAACATTATATCTGATGTGGAAAGCACTTCTTATGTTCACACATGTAGCGATAACACAAGAAGATCTAGAAAGGCAGCGCATTTATTTGACGGAATTTCTGACATTGTATGCGATGAACCATCAGACCTAACCCATTATTTTGTCAAATTGGAAAAACTTCTGGTTGAGAATTTAAGACTCTGGTGGGACATTACCTCACTAGAGAATTATATAAGATGCAACAGGATCCCTAGAGGATTAAGAATCAAAAAAGTACCATCATTTGGTTTTCTCAACAAACAATTTGAACAGGACTGGGTTAAAGCCTTGGATATGTGTTCATTCAAATTAATGGATTTAATAATACAGCAAAAAACTGCAGAGAAATCGCTATTAATGTCAGAGATTACCATACTACAGACTAAATTGCAGCCATTTTCTAAGATGGAACAGTTTGTCAAAAATGACAAAACTTTGTTGTCTAACATTGAGACGATTGAAGATGATATTAGCGACAAAAAACATGTCAAGTTTGAAAGAGACCGTGTTGACTATAGTAAAGGGCAAATATATTGTTGGCAGAAACCTGTGGTTATAAAAGAATTTACAGGCTCTAGTACACCTAAGGGCCAACGCCATACAAAAAGATGGACAAAAAATCCTCCAAATAAATCCATTCTAAAAAATCCTAGAACTGAGACCTCTAGTTTTGAATCTGATGTCTCCGATCAAGAATCTAGATCCCATATAGTCTCATTTGACAGGTCTGTAGATTATTCTAGAGAGAACCGCGGGGCCTCAAAATATGATAATCAAGCCTCTACATCATCCTTCCAAAACAAAATGTCTAAATCTTCTGGTCAACCATCATCAGCTTTTTTACAGGCAGGCCCCAAGGGGCGAGGAGAACCAGGAGATCCAAAAGGAAACGAGGGACGAGGCAAGGCCAAGCGGAAGAAATACGAATAAGTGACCCCGGTAATGTTATCAATTTATCCGGCATTGATCTCTCATTAGACCAATTGACACTCCTGAATAAGGGACTTGGGTTTGCACCTACACAAAACTTTCAACTTTTCCAGACGGTGATCGATCTCCAGAAATTTACCAGGAAACTGACGTTAAAGAAACTTTTTGGTTTAAAAACCAGTCCTGATAATTTGGACATGAGCAATAATCCATTATTGCCTTCCACAAATGTTACAGACGTAATGACTTTTCAAGAAAATTGCGCCCTTTCCGATTTAAATACACTACTTGAGTTACAAGATGATCCTTCATTAACATCTACTCAATCATTTTTTGGCCAGGAGGATTCGGGCTATCGCAAAAAATCATTATTTTGCCCAAACTATAACAGAGGGCCCTCCATCACTATGTTTGAGCATTTAGTGGAACGGGACTTACGTCTATTAGCTCAAGGATATACTTGTTCAAATGTAAATTCTGGTAATCTGAGTCACACTGAGGTTAGACAGATTGATTGTATTAAAAAGAATAATGACATTGTGCTTAAACACGCTGATAAGGGGGGTGCACTTGTGATTATGTCTTCAACTAATTACAAAAAAGAAGCATTGAGACAATTACAGGATGCTACCTCTTATCGGCGTCTTATGGGCAATCCAACTTTGAAATATCATGGTGAACTATTAGAGTTGTTAGAATTTGGCAGAGTCCTTAATGTCATAAGCCATAAGGAGTTTGAATTCCTTAACTGCCCACATCCCGTGACTCCCATATTTCATCATCTCCCAAAGATCCATAAGTCGCTGGTTGACCCTCCTGGTCGACCCATTGTAGCGAGTATTGGATCTTTGGGAGACGGGTTGTCACGGTATGTGGACAAGTTTTTACAACCCCTGGTGGTACAGTTGCCCTCATTTGTCAGAGACACGGCAGATTTGATTGTCAATCTACAGGACTTCACATGGCACAAGGACTACAGGTGGGTCACACTTGATGTGGCCTCCCTGTATTCTATCATAGAACACAAACAGGGACTTGCAGCTATTGAACACTATTTGGAACTTTCCACGCTATCTATATCACACTGCACTTTTCTATTGGAATCCATTTCCTTTCTACTCACGCACAATTATTTTATGTTTGATTCACTTTTTTATTTACAATTATTAGGCACTGCTATGGGCACGAGTTTTGCACCATCATATGCTAATTTATTTTTGGGTTTCTGGGAATCACGTTTTATTTTTCACAGCGACAATCTGTTTCGTCAACATATCGTCTTTTATAGGAGATATATTGACGATCTTATATTAATTTGGAAGGGTGATGAGCACACACTAATTTCGTTTATTGATGGTCTAAATTCAAATAATCTCAACATTAAACTCACTTTTGAACACAATCTCAATTATATACACTATTTAGATTTGGTCCTGTACATTGACAACAATATGCATATACAATCAGATATTTATCGCAAAGAGAACTCCAGGAATACACTTCTGAGTGCAAAGAGCTGCCACCCACGGTCACTCATTAGAAATATTCCTGGAGCTCAATTTATGAGGTTAAAAAGGCTGTGCTCTGACGATGAGGTCTTCTTGTCTCGATCAGAAGAGATGTCCAAAAGATTTCTAGCTAGGGGATACTCTGCCGAAGACATTTCAGTAGCTTTTAATAAAGCGAATGTTACAGATAGAAAAACTCTTATTTGTAAAGACAAAAGATCACTGCCCAGCAGAGGGTTGACCAATGCTTCGAATGAAAGGAAAAGTCCTTATTTTATCACAACATTTAGTCAACAGTCCAGACAGATTAGTAATATCATTCATAAGCATTGGCACACCCTGCTGCTGGATAGAGATATACGCCCAATTGTTGAAAGTGGACCAAGATTCACATATCGCAAAGCCAAAACATTGGCATTCCATCTGTCACCCAGTATGTATAATAGTAGGTCTGGTTTCTCAAATGTTAAAGGTATTCCAAATGGTTTTTTTAAATGTGGTAAATGTGCCATGTGCCAGCACGCGTCTCCAACGAATAGTATTGTGTTTAACAATAATTCAAGTAAATACAAAATTAAGACCTTTCTAAATTGTAACACCAGTTATGTTATATACGTTCTTAATTGCAAGTGCGGATCAAGATATGTAGGTCGCACAATAAGACCATTAAAAACCAGGATGGCAGAGCACGTGCGCCTTATCAGGAAGGGTGATTTACTTCATCCAGTATCAAAACATTTCACACAATGCCTTAAAGGCGGTATTGGAAACTTCGCCTTTTCTGCCATTGAGCACGTGCCCTGTCACCCCAGGGGTGGCAACAGAGAGAATGCATTAAACAAAAGGGAGATGTATTGGATATACACTCTCAATACCCTCCATCCACACGGTATAAACACCGATTGGGAATTAAAACATTTTCTTTGACCCAGAAAATGGGGGGTAGAGAGAGTGTATGTCCATGCACTCCATTCAAAATGTTGCATAATACTGCCACTCATCTTTGCATCTCCCTATAAGTAGTCAGTATGCAGAGTGATATTTAAATTGTATTGAAGAAGTATATATATATATTCTATATTTAATTGCATCTAGTACCTTGTGATCCTACACATGTGTACCATATGGCTAGTATATATATACACATATGGATCCAGTTATGCAGTGAATTTAATCCTGAAATTTTTTTTTTCAGAACACTTATTGTTTAAAATATACTTAGCTTCCACTTGTATTTAAATAAATAATTACAAGTTAAACTACTGTAGATATAATTTTTACCATATATGAATTTTTTCTTCACTTCCATATATATGTCTCCTTAAATTTATTAATACATGCTTCACACCACATTGTATAACATTGTGTTTTTCTTTTAAATATGTTTGTTGTTATATGTTACTATGTATTTTGTGTTATCAAACTGTATCACACAGACTCAATGAGAGGGTTGTTCCCAATTATGGCTTACCATTAACTTTATTGGATTCAATAGATATCTGATTAAGACCAACCAATCATATTGGTTTGACACCTACTTAAGGAATCTGTGTGATAAGGGTAGTATACTCTTTGATAAAGTTCTGGAGAAGGACGAAACACGTCAGAGTGCCCCTTCTGTGATGTACAGCATGTAATATTAAAGCTGATTTTAATTTCACTTGTTCCTGGGCTGGACTTCTTTTGCTGTGACCGCCTTCACCCCTTCTATACCATGGCCATACGTTCTTTCAGCATCCTAACAGTCTTCCCGATGTACAGCAATCCACAAGGACACTTAATAAAGTACACCACGAATTTTGACTCACAGTTCAGTGGTTGTTTGATTTTAATCGGTGCGCCACTATGCGGGTGATTGTAGCTAGGGCCCAGCTGCATATAGTTGCAGTTGGTACAGCCATGACAGCGGTGCGAACCAGGTTTTTTGGCTAACCAAGTGGTGGGTGTGGCATATTTGTCTATTGGGTCAGATCCAGTGACCATGTCGCCAATGTTTGGTCCCCGACGAAAGCAGAATAGAGGTGGCTCTCTGGCATATGCACCAATCCTCTCGTCATTCTCCAGGATGCGCCAATTGCCCCGAATGCAGCGCTTAATGCTGTTAGTAGCAGTACTGAATGTACTGACTATATTGAGCCTGTTGCTCACCGGTCTGCCTGACGAAGGTGTCAATAGTTCACCCCTATCAACCTGTCCAACCTTTTGCAAGGCAAAGTTGATGTCCTTGGCCGAATAGCCCCTCTCCCGGAAGCGTGCGGCCATTTGGGCCAAGGCCCTTTGTGATTCTTCTGGATCAGTGGTGATTCTTTTCACTCGGAGAAGCTGGGAGTATGGGAGACCCCTCTTAAGTGGTACAGGATGGTGGCTGGCTGCACAAAGAAGGGAGTTCTTGTCTGTACTCTTCCGGTATATTCTAGTAGCCAGCGTGCCTCCAATTTTGTACACTATGGTGTCTAAAAAAGCGATTTCCTGGTAGCTGTGGTTGAGGGTAAAACGGATTGAGGAGGGGATTTTGTTTAAATCAGAAACAAATGCCAGCAGCTCATCTTCACTGCCCGTCCACAGAATGAAGATGTCGTCAATATAGCGAAGGTATTTGACGATATGCCGTCCATGCGTGGTGTCAGTTAATATGTGCAACCGTTCATACAAATCCATAAACAGATTAGCGTACGACGGTGCCATATTTGAGCCCATGGCAGTACCCGTAAGTTGCAAGTAGTAGTGTTTCTCAAATTTAAAGAAGTTCTTAATGAGGATGACCTCAATGAGCAACATGAGAAAGTCCACTGGTGGACCCTGTTCGACTCCCTGTTCTTCCAATTTTGTGCGTACTGCTTCTAGGCCCTCTGCATGGGGAATGTTGGTGTACAGGCTGGACACATCTAGCGTAGCAAGAATACATTCTGCTGTGTTAACGGAAAGATGACTGAGCTGCTCAATAAAGTCCGTGGTGTCCTTGATGTATGAACCCATTCCAGCCACCAGGGGCTGTAGATAGAAATCCACGAATTGCGAGAGGGGGTGGCACAGCGACCCACGGGCCGAGATGATGGGTCTGCCCGGTGGTGCGACTATAGATTTGTGTACTTTGGGTAGTGTGTATAATACTGGCATCACAGGGTGGTCCTGAGTCAGGAATTTGCTGGTTTCTTCTGTGATCCAGGCATTATTCAAGCCCAATCGGATGATGCCATCAATCTCCTTCTTGTAGGCTATCGTCGGATCCCCCGGGAGGCGTCTATAATGATGTACAACTGCAAGCTGTTGCTCAATCTCCAGCTTGTAGTATTGATAATTTAAAACCACAATCCCTCCACCCTTGTCTGCTGCTCTCACTATGATTCCCTTGTTCTCCCGTAGCATTTTCAGGGCAGCTCTCTCCTCTCTCGATGTATTAAAAAAGCTGGTCTTATGATTCTTCAGAATTTTCCGTGTGTCTTTAGTCACCAAGTTCATAAATGCAGCTATGTTGGGGTTCAGTGAGTGCGGGTCAAAGGTGCTCCTGGTCTTAAATGGATTTGGGGTAATGTCTCCATTACCCATTATTACTGTCAGTGTGCGGGTAACTGTGCACCGAGGCAGTTTTTCAGACTGCGCATGTGCGTTTTGCGCTGCCGGCTTCCCTGGTGGCCAGGGAGAGTTAATGAGGCGTCTGCTCACAGCTGTGATGCGCGGCGCACTCGCCCTGCTGGCGCTCCGGCAGTCAATTTGTTTTGGCCCACTGCACAAGCTCGGCGCGCGACTATCCCCCGCAATGGCAGTAGACCCTGGGACCAGTGTCTAAGGGTGTCTCTCTCCTAATAGTTTAAGTGCCTACTCTCATGTCATGATGAGTCATTTGGATAATCAGGTAATAGGGGAGGGGGCACGGAGCACAGCTATGTTGCATATTTTGTCTGATTGCATGTTGGTGATTGGTTCCCTTTGTTTGCATTGCACTATGGGTGAGGGTATATATGTTTGGTCACTTGCACTTGTTGGTTGCACGGCCCTGAGGAAGGTCTCTCTGTGGGACCGAAACGTTGGCTTACGTGTATTTCATGTTGTGAATATAGATTTTTGGATTAACCCCGTGCGGTCTGCTGTCTCTTTACTGGTCTTTGGATTGGTTCGTATCATACTTATTCTCTATGGGACTAGCATCTGCTATTACAACCTTTTCTACTACAGTGTGCTGACTGACCTTCATGTGAATTTATGCTTTATGGGTTGTGCACCTACGTACTCTTTTCATTGCTGTACATTCCCTGCGATGGCCTAGCGGGGAGTTGTATTTAGGAAACACTTGGCCTCATTTACATATTTTATCTGCATATGGTTGTGACTATTTGTTATATGTGCAATGGAGGAATTTGCTGACATCACAGGCATTTTTTCATCCCTATCGGATGTGGCGGGTTTCAATGATGCAGAGGTCGCACAGATCCGCTTCACAGAGTCCTTTGATGACGTAGTAGGACCTGATAAGGCGGCTGATGTTTTCAATGAGCTCATTAAATTAAAGAAACGTGAAGTGGATTTTTATCTACATGGCCTCACCCTGTCACACTACCACAAAGCGAGGATGCTGCCAAGGGGGTTCAGGGTGAAAAATCAGCCTACCATTGGCAGATGTGACATGGATTTCTGCAAACGTTGGATAGCCATTTTAAACAAATGTTCTTTCGATCTTATGATTCTGGTCATTGACCAATCAAGCAAGGAAATTGCCAAATTGAAGAAGGACATTGCAGTAATAGAAACCAAACATGTGGACACCCTGGCAGCGGACACGGATACCAACTGGTTGGACAAGATGCAGAACACAATTGATGCCTATAGGGCGAATTTAATCAAGTTTAAGAAGGAGAAGCTCCGGCAGGTGACTGCGGACTACAAGGAGCGCAACGTCTACCGATGGCTCCTGGGGCTGGGTGAGACGAAGAGCGGTAGAAGCGGTCCACAGCGACGATACCAGCCTCGGTCTAGGCGGGGTGATGCCGCCAGGATGGGCTACACGACCAGTGATACTGATGCATCAGATGCCCCGGATAACGCCTCCATGGAGCCTTTTTTAGGTCCGGGCAATGGCGGTCGAGCGAGAACTCTCCCGCAGGGCACAAAGTGCACAGACCCACCAGGAGAGGTGGCCGGAGATCGGCGGTATCCCGTGCGCGAAGGAAAAGTGACAAGGGGCACCAGGCAAGCGAGACGGTGATCTACAATCTATCGGACCACTCACTGACACCGGCAGAGGTTAGCATTCTACAGAAAGGCTTATCATTCGTGCCAACCCATATGCAGGATTCCTTTGACTGGGAGGTTGATATGTACAGACTGCACAGACAATTGAAGTTAAAGGATTTCTTCTCTAAGAATATTGATATTAACTCTTCTGGAGACATTACCCCAAATCCATTTAAGACCAGGAGCACCTTTGACCCGCACTCACTGAACCCCAACATAGCTGCATTTATGAACTTGGTGACTAAAGACACACGGAAAATTCTGAAGAATCATAAGACCAGCTTTTTTAATACATCGAGAGAGGAGAGAGCTGCCCTGAAAATGCTACGGGAGAACAAGGGAATCATAGTGAGAGCAGCAGACAAGGGTGGAGGGATTGTGGTTTTAAATTATCAATACTACAAGCTGGAGATTGAGCAACAGCTTGCAGTTGTACATCATTATAGACGCCTCCCGGGGGATCCGACGATAGCCTACAAGAAGGAGATTGATGGCATCATCCGATTGGGCTTGAATAATGCCTGGATCACAGAAGAAACCAGCAAATTCCTGACTCAGGACCACCCTGTGATGCCAGTATTATACACACTACCCAAAGTACACAAATCTATAGTCGCACCACCGGGCAGACCCATCATCTCGGCCCGTGGGTCGCTGTGCCACCCCCTCTCGCAATTCGTGGATTTCTATCTACAGCCCCTGGTGGCTGGAATGGGTTCATACATCAATGACACCACGGACTTTATTGAGCAGCTCAGTCATCTTTCCGTTAACACAGCAGAATGTATTCTTGCTACGCTAGATGTGTCCAGCCTGTACACCAACATTCCCCATGCAGAGGGCCTAGAAGCAGTACGCACAAAATTGGAAGAACAGGGAGTCGAACAGGGTCCACCAGTGGACTTTCTCATGTTGCTCATTGAGGTCATCCTCCATAAGAACTTCTTTAAATTTGAGAAACACTACTACTTGCAACTTATGGGTACTGCCATGGGCTCAAATATGGCACCGTCGTACGCTAATCTGTTTATGGATTTGTATGAACGGTTGCACATATTAACTGACACCACGCATGGACGGCATATCGTCAAATACCTTCGCTATATTGACGACATCTTCATTCTGTGGACGGGCAGTGAAGATGAGCTGCTGGCATTTGTTTCTGATTTAAACAAAATCCCCTCCTCAATCCGTTTTACCCTCAACCACAGCTACCAGGAAATCGCTTTTTTAGACACCATAGTGTACAAAATTGGAGGCACGCTGGCTACTAGAATATACCGGAAGAGTACAGACAAGAACTCCCTTCTTTGTGCAGCCAGCCACCATCCTGTACCACTTAAGAGGGGTCTCCCATACTCCCAGCTTCTCCGAGTGAAAAGAATCACCACTGATCCAGAAGAATCACAAAGGGCCTTGGCCCAAATGGCCGCACGCTTCCGGGAGAGGGGCTATTCGGCCAAGGACATCAACTTTGCCTTGCAAAAGGTTGGACAGGTTGATAGGGGTGAACTATTGACACCTTCGTCAGGCAGACCGGTGAGCAACAGGCTCAATATAGTCAGTACATTCAGTACTGCTACTAACAGCATTAAGCGCTGCATTCGGGGCAATTGGCGCATCCTGGAGAATGACGAGAGGATTGGTGCATATGCCAGAGAGCCACCTCTATTCTGCTTTCGTCGGGGACCAAACATTGGCGACATGGTCACTGGATCTGACCCAATAGACAAATATGCCACACCCACCACTTGGTTAGCCAAAAAACCTGGTTCGCACCGCTGTCATGGCTGTACCAACTGCAACTATATGCAGCTGGGCCCTAGCTACAATCACCCGCATAGTGGCGCACCGATTAAAATCAAACAACCACTGAACTGTGAGTCAAAATTCGTGGTGTACTTTATTAAGTGTCCTTGTGGATTGCTGTACATCGGGAAGACTGTTAGGATGCTGAAAGAACGTATGGCCATGCACCGTTCAAACATCAGAAAAGCCCTACTGAGTGATGCCGCTGATATAGATCTGAAGTGTCTACCTGTGGCTAGACATTTCAAAGAAAAAAGACACACACTGGCCACACTTCGTTGTATGCCTATTCTGCAGGTTCCAGTCCCCCCCCGTGGGGGTGACAGGGGCAGGACCTTGCTTAAACAGGAAGCAAGGCTTATTTATGAACTAAGAACTATGACACCTGGTGGCCTAAATGAGGAACTTTCACTTAGCTGCTTTTTGTAGCTGTCTCCCTGCTTTCATTGAATTTTGCATTATGCCTTTTATATGTTTGTCACTCATACTCTGTTGCATCACTCCCTCTGCACTTTTGCACTTCCTTTGTCCTTATATATTATGGTGATGCTATGCGCTCCTTGTGCTCTATACCTCCATCTGTCCCCCTGTGGTTCACCTTAACGCTCTGTGTATTACTATTCTGTTTAGCCCATTATTACTGTCAGTGTGCGGGTAACTGTGCACCGAGGCGGTTTTTCAGACTGCGCATGTGCGTTTTGCGCTGCCGGCGTCCCTGGTGGCCAGGGAGAGTTAATGAGGCGTCTGCTCACAGCTGTGATGCGCGGCGCACTCGCCCTGCTGGCGCTCCGGCAGTCAATATGTTTTGGCCCACTGCACAAGCGCGGCGCGCGACTATCCCCCGCAATGGCAGTAGACCCTGGGACCAGTGTCTAAGGGTGTCTCTCTCCTAATAGTTTAAGTGCCTACTCTCATGTCATGATGAGTCATTTGGATAATCAGGTAATAGGGGAGGGGGCACGGAGCACAGCTATGTTGCATATTTTGTCTGATTGCATGTTGGTGATTGGTTCCCTTTGTTTGCATTGCACTATGGGTGAGGGTATATATGTTTGGTCACTTGCACTTGTGGGTTGCACGGCCCTGAGGAAGGTCTCTCTGTGGGACCGAAACGTTGGCTTACGTGTATTTCATGTTGTGAATATAGATTTTTGGATTAACCCCGTGCGGTCTGCTGTCTCTTTACTGGTCTTTGGATTGGTTCGTATCATATATATATATATATATATATATATATATATA